>NC_060068.1:59991881-60294911 GCF_922984935.1 Meles meles | reverse complement strand
GGCAGAGAGAGAGGGAAGCAGGCTCCCTGATGAGCAGAGAGCCCTATGCGGGACTCGATCCCAGGACCCTGAGATCATGACCTGAGCCGAAGGCAGAGGCTTAACCCACTGAGCCACCCAGGCGCCTCTAGAAAGTTACTTCTAAGCACAACTATAAAGAACAGAGAAATTGAGTTCAGTCGATAGTATAATTTCAACAATATCAGTAATTTTATTATATTTAGTGGGCTGAATTTATATATAAAACAATGTTTAGACAGTTTCCACATAGCTGATAATGAAATTATAAATAAGAGTAGGGAAGTCATAATATATTTATCTTTTATTCTAGGAATAAAAGCTCACTGTAGTGTTAATCTATGAGTTATTAGTTGTTGACATTATCTCCTCCATGAGTAAGTGAACTTTTCTTGTATCCAGCAAACTGACAATTCTTTTTTTTTTAAATATTTTATTTATTTGACAGAGAGAAATCACAACTAGGCAGAGAGGCAGGCAGAGAGAGAGGAGGAAGCAGGCTCCCTGCGGAGCAGAGAGCCCGATGCGGGGCTCGATCCCAGGATCCTGGGATCATGACCCGAGCCGAAGGCAGAGGCTTTAACCCACTGAGCCACCCAGGCACCCCCAAACTGACAATTCTTAAAGTGAGGATACATACTAAGATTTTAGTACAAAGACTATCAGTATCCACGAGCAACTGAAATGTGATATCCTTTATTTTAGCAAGTTATACTTAAGATATTCATTTCATATGTATATTTTGTAGCCAGAAAGAGAATAGGTATATTCAATTGGAAACTCTACACCATGACACACAATTCTGACATAAAAGGAAATGGCATTGTAAAAATGGAACTCATTTTGACTGAGAGAAGTAAAACAGAGGAAATTTCTAAGTAACAGAAAGCAGTTAAAGCTGCCCTTAGAGAACTGTAACTTACATAACTATAACTTACTGACACTTAAGAGAGAGATAATAATTTGTGTAGACACTGAGTTTGGCAGAGCTATGGGGATAATATATCTTTTTTAATCTCAAATATTACTTCATTTTTGATGTGAAGTCTTTCCTGAAATATTAACTTATACTCTTTTTTCCTTCAATGACCTTGACAAACATGTGGGGTATAATCAGTCCCATCTTCTTAGGTCTTGAAGGGTTTGGAAATCTATCTTGAAGAGATGTTATTGTAGTAAATATCCTCATTGTTGCTTGAAAGCTGTATCCTCCTTAAAAAAACAAAAACAAAAGTAAATGTTACATGAGGCAGATGTGAAATCATCCAAAACTATGACTTATTTTAGTCTGTAGAGTATTTTAGATTGCAACAAAATAGGCTAGTTTGTTTTCATCCAGTGGGATTTTGTGAGATGAAATTTTTGTGAGATCAAATTCATTGTTTTTGAGTCAAAGGCCGAGTAGCCTGGGACCTAATCTTGATTTCTCCACACTTAACACATTTATTTTTAGAATTACATGTAAATGTTATCCTCAAACTTTCAAACTGTTAAATACATTTGTCAAGTGGCCTGTCACTAATTATATTCATATCTGATTACCAAATTGTTCATATCCTAGTCTTTAGATTTTTTTTTTCAGTAGCTTTTGGGAATCCTTGCTTTCTCCAGTATATTGGACACAGTGTTGACTGCTTAATTTTGAAATCAAAGTAAGCAAGTGCTTAATATTTCATCTCTTTGGCTTTACAAACAATCCAACTTGTGTCTTACCACTCTAGTTAAATTGTTCCTAGGGAGCAAGAAATTCATTTTTCTGTCACTAATAGAAATGGATCTCTTCTCTACCCCTCAACACCTCAGACAGGAAAGGGAATCAGGAGAATTTCTGCATAATATCATTAAATATTTCACTATTTCCTCTTTCCCACCCCAACAGCAAAACATGCCAGCAAAGCCATATTGAGTGATGTCACTAAAGGCAGATTTACAGTGAAGCTAAATGAAGCTTAAACTTCAGGGCCCTACAAATATGCTTACAATGACATACCTTTTTGACAATTTGCAATAGTTTGATGTTTCTGTTCTCATTCTTTAAAATGGCTTTAGCAAATGCCTGGTGCTTATAAACACAGGAAGAATGAATCTAAAATAATCATGAAATTTTAGAGCTTGGTGGAGATTTATGGTTTAGCTACTTCAATTCCTTTGTGTGTGTGTGTCTTAATTTTTTTTCACTTTTTTAAAATTTCTTTTCAGTGTAACAGTATTCATTGTTTTTGTACCACACCCAGTGCTCCATGCAATACGTGCCCTCCCTATTACCTACCACCTGGTTCCCCAACCTCCCACCCCCTGCCCCTTCAAAACCCTCAGGTTGTTTTTCAGAGTCCATAGTCTCTCATGGTTCATCTCCCCTTCCAATTTCCCTCAACTCCCTTCTCCTCTCCATCTCCCCATGTCCTCCATGTTATTTGTTATGCTCCACAAATAAGTGAAACCATATGATACTTGACTCTCTCTGCTTGACTTATTTCATTCAGTATAATCTCTTCCAGTCCCGTCCATGTTGCTCCAAAAGTTGAGTATTCATTCTTTCTGATGGAGGCATAATACTCCATTGTGTATATGGACCACATCTTCCTTATCCATTCATCCATTGAAGGACATCTTGGTTCTTTCCACAGTTTCCACACAGTTCTTTACACTGTTGGTGGGAATGCAAGTTGGTGCAGCCACTTTGGAGAACAGTGTGGAGATTCCTCAAGAAATTAAAAATAGAGCTTCCCTATGACCCTGCAATTGCACTACTGGGTGTTTACCCCAAAGATACAGATGTAGTGAAAAGAAGAGCCATCTGTACTTCAATTCCTTTCTACCAAGGATACAGAAATTTAAGCCCAGAGACGTTCACTTACATGCCTAAAGTCACAATGGTTGTTAGCTACAAAACCAGTGCTGAAATCAGCGTATAAATCCTGAACTTGTCTTCTTTTGAATGTATTACTCTACTTCTTAAGAATATAATGGGTATTACATTTTGTTGATACAGTAAAGGGTAAATGCTATGGAGCTGAGTTGAGAAAGGAAATTCTTAACTTTTAATCTTCATAGGTCCTCTTTGTAGGCTCCCAGAGAAGCTATTATTATAACATTTACCAAGGTCAGAATGGCTCCAAAAACCCTCAAAGCATGGCTCTCTATTTTTGCCTTGAGCATACATTGTACAGCTGCTTCCAATAAATTTATTAATTAAATTAAATAAACTAGCCAATCAAAAAGGAGCATTCTAAACATAAAGATATGGGGGTAGGGGGTGACAACAAAACCTCCCTGCTTCTCCTAAGATTAAACTCACACAGCTTGCACATACTAAAAACATAAGATAAAGCCTTTAACTTTCTAGAATGTCCTTTTTCATGATGATTTGTCTGTACATAAAAAACATAGATAACCCTGCACCAAATGTTTCTTCCCTGGATCACTTCCTTCTTTGTGAAGATGGAGTATCCCAGGCAACTTAACTTGGGCCCAAATAAAACATTTTTCCCTTCTCTTTAAAAATTTTAAAAAGTTTTGTTCATTTTTTTATCAAAACTGTAGATGAAGATATAAGTCTAGACCTGACACACTTGCTAGTTGAGAAATCCTCACTTCATTTTTTTTTTCATCTGTTAAATAGCAATGACATCTGCTTGAAAGGATTGTCATGAGGCAGTATATAGGAACTTCCTAAGAAGGTGATATGCTGCCCAAGTGACAGCTGTATTATGATGTCTAAAATATCTGTATACATACTGTAAATCTGAAACTATTTTAAAATAACATGAAACACAGACAAATGTAAGGATAACAGCCAGTTCCCAACAGCCTACAGAGGTCCCCACAAAGAATATTCCCTTGTTTAATCTGTTTAAGTCCTTTGAGTACGACCATTATTGGAATATATTTACAACAAAATTTCACTAATATCCTATACCAAAACAAAGAAAGCTTCTACTACATCAGGAGTATTCCTGTTTTGCAGATATTGGAAATGCTTCTTTCTTTCTCTCTCTCTCTATTTTTCCAAATTGGTTTATTAATAATGGGATTATGTTAGCTTTTGATTCATTAGTTATGACCATTAATGTTCTTATTCTCTATATATACAAAATTTATATTATTTACTATATAATTGTATTTATATAGTTACATCTACATAAATATAACTATATATAACTATATCTATATATCAGTTATATCTTTGTAACATATAATTTATATATTATATAAAATTATAAACATATTTTATTATAATGAAATATGAAAACCCTTAAATAAACCCAGACTTCAACATTCTAAACTAAAACAGAATACTAATTTTTTAAATTATTTTTTTAAGATTTTATTTGACAGGGAAAGGGAGAGTAAGAGGGAGAAGCAGAGTCTCTGCTGAGCAGAGAACTCAAGGTAGAGTCTGATCCCAGGACCCCAAGATCATGACCTGAACTGGCACTTAACCAACTGAGCCACCCAAACACCCCTACTTACTGTTTAATTTTAATTTATAATTAATAAGTAGTATACTTGAATTACTAAATAAAAATTTTGTACTACTTTTTATGCTTAATATTTTCATAGTTACCTAAGAAAAAGGGAAAATAGGAAGAAAAAAAGGCTATCAAAGATTCAGAAAAAAAAATAGAAAAGAATTAACAAAATGAGAAATAATCTTTGGATCTCTTACTAACTAAAGTTGTGTTTAATCTTTAAATTACATAAGACCATGAAGTATATTAGGAATTTTAAGAGAAAATAATGATGAAGAGTACTCTGAGTCATGACTAGGGTTTTTAAGTGGGCACCTGTATCAAACATGTAAAATATTTCTTAAAAGTTGTATCAGAAGCTACATCTTCAAAGTTTCCTTGCAAGATAAAATATTATGTAAAAGGTAATACAGAAGTAAGATGATAAAAGGAAAATCTAATGGACTAAATTAAGAAATTGCTGTTATTATCAGATATTGCTCCTAGTGTAGTACTTTTGAAAATCCATTTTCTTTTTGTAAGGAAGAGGATGAGCAAATAGTCTCTTAATTTTTTTTTTTCTATGATGAGATGAAGAATGACATAGTGGGCTTAGAAATCATGCACAACTCTGAATATGACTTCTCATTTCTTACCAAATTCCTTTCCAACAAAGCTACCCTTGAAATTGATGATTCTTGATATTAGGCCCATAAAGTCATCAATTGACTTGGTCAAATTGAAATCTTGTTTAAAAATGCTATGAACTTATTGTTGAATTTTAAAAAAAACCAACCTGCAAATACTTGGGAAATTTTTCCAAGGAAAAGAACAGATAGAAACTGAATGACATAACCTTAGTAAAATCCTACCCATCAAAAATAAGAAAAGACAGTAGCTAAAATTCGGTATCTATCATTATCTCCTTTATCTCCTAACAGATCTACAAAGTAAGCACATTTAAAAATTATTAAGCTCTTAAACTCTATATAGCAATGCTTCTCCCAGTATTAGAGGGGAAGGAAGGTGAGTGGTGAAAATCTTGACATTTTTTTTTTTTTTTAAGATTTTATTTATTTATTTGACAGAGATCACAAGTTGGCAGAGAGAGAGAGAAAAGGAAACAGGCTCCCAACAAGCAGAGAGCCCAATATAGGACTCGATCCCAGGACCCTGAGATCATGACCTGAGCTGAAGGCAGAGGCTTTAACCCACTGAGCCACCCAGGCACTCCTCTGACATTTATTCTTATTACCACCCAAAATGGTACTGTGGAAGACTCATCTTGAGTAGGTGAGCAGGGAGTACATAGAGGCTGAAAATTCCTCTAGCACAGATGTATAACTCTACCATTCAAAGTGTCACTGTTGCGGGGTGCCTGGGTGGCTCAGTGGGTTAAAGCCTCTGCCTTCGGCTCAGGTCATGATCTCAGGGTCCTGGGATCGAGCCCCACATCAGGCTCTCTGCTCCGCGGGGAGCCTGCTTCCTCCTCTCTCTCTGCCTGCCTCTCTGTCTAGTTGTGATTTCTCTCTGTCAAATAAAAAAAAAAAAAAAAGGGGAAATGATCCCTTCTTTCAAAGTGTCACTGTTGCTATCCATCACTATTGTTTAAAGCTGAGAAGAAAGTTAGAAATGGCAGCTCGTTTAAATTGCCCTTGAGACTTTCTTTTTGACTCATGCCTTACATAGATGTGTTTTTTAATTTCTAAGTAACTTGGAGATTTTCTGGCTACCTGTTACGAACTTCTAGTTTAACATTGTTACAGTCCAAAAACATATTTTGCATAATTTCTGTTCTTTTAAACCAATTAAGATTTTGTATTCCAGGATGCAGTCTACCTAGACATGTGTTCCATGTGCACTTGAGAACAATGTGTATTCTACTATAAATAGAATGTTCCAGAACTTTCAAGTAGATCCAAGTGATGGATAGTGTCTTTAGGGTTCTCTATTTCTTTATTGGATTTCTGGCTACTTGTTCTGTGAATTTCTGAGAGACATATTGGTCTCCAGTTACAGTTACAAATTCATCTATTTGTCCTTTCATTTTTATCCATTATTTCCCCATGTATTTTGATGCTGTGTTGACACATGCATATAAATTTAGGATTCTTAAGTCTTTGGTAAAATTTGTCCTTTTTATCATTATGTAATGTTCCCATCTACCTCTGAAAAAATTTTTTGACCTGAAGTATAATTTGTGTGAAATTAATATTTACTTCAGATTTATTTTGGTTAATAATCAATTGCGTCTTTCTTCATCCTCTTATCATAACATATTCATGTTATACTTGTAGTAGATTTCTTATTGACAAAATATAGTTGGATCATTGTTTATTTTTTTATGTAAAATTTTTAACTTGTGGGTTTAGATCATTGACATTCCCAATGACTAGTGATGTGGTTGGATTATCTGGTGGCATCTCGTTAGCTGTTTTCACTCTTTATCTGCCTTCTTTGGTTTTAATTTAGCAGTTTTTAATGAGTCTATTTAATCTAATTTATTGGTTGTATTATTTAAACATATATTTTACTGGTTGCTCTGGGTTTCAAACATATGTTTAAAAATAACCTGCAACTACTAGGCATAATATTATACCACCTCATGTGCAGTGTAAACAATTTTTAATTGTGTGAAACCCATTCCCTTTCCCATCCCTTGTGCCATCATTGTCTTGAATTTAAGTCTGTAAACATCTAACATAATTTGGCTTATTTTTCAATCAGTTATGTTTTAGAAAAACTCTGTGAAAAAGAAAAAAAATACTATATTTACATGTATTTTTTCTATTTTCAATGTTCTTCACATTTTACTGACACTCCAATTTTCTGATTGAGCTTGTGCCTTTTTCCTAAAGACCTCTAACATTTCTTGCACACCAGGTTTAATAGCCATGGATTCCCTTAGTTTTTCCTTCCTTGTATTTATTTCTCCTTAAACCCTGAAGAATGTTTTCACTGTATATAAAATAATAAATTGACAGTTTTTTTTTTCTTTCCGCACATGAAGATACCACTCTCTTGTCTTGTTTGCATGGTTTCAGATGAAAAGATTGAGGTAATTCTTAATCCTTGTCCTTTTGTAAATAACATGTTTTTTGTTGTTATTCTGGCAGCTGTTAACATTTTCTCTTTGTCCTTGGTTGCCATTAGTTTTCAGTGGCTTAAAATATGTGTAATTTTGTTTCTTGGATTTGTGGTTTAATATCTAATTTTGGATATTCCTCAGCATTTTTTCTTCTATACTGTTTCTTGTTTATTCTACTTTTAACATTCTGATTACACATAGGTTAAAATCTGATATTGTCACAGTGAAAATAACTGCTAGAGGGAGGGATATTGATTATCTCTAACCAAAGGTTAACAAAAAAAAATCTACATGTGATTAGGAGTGAATTGCAATACAAGCTTCTTGATATTACAGGTAACAAATGAATTATTCTTGTCATTTTGTATCATTGAGAATGCATTTTGTAAGAATTTCTCACCAGAAATATAACAGAAGTCCACAGATAGAGTTCTAGACTAATTCAGACCATCGGAGCTGCTATTTAGAACTCACATTTCAGCCTCCTTGAGTGCTAGCTTGATTTCTAGGCTTATTTTGTATAGTTTCAAATCTTGGACATTTCCCATTTAACTGAAGGGATGATTTTATTTTCCTCATTTTCTTTTTAATTTAGGGGATAGGGCCCTTTCCCTAAATTATCCTCTTAGCAAACTTTTTCTTTAGTGAATCTTGGTTGATTAATGTTACAAAGTGTCTGATGGAGAGGGGGAAAGCTAATGTCTGACATTAACAGCTTTTATGTAAAAATCAGGCAGGAAAATATGTAGATTAGAAGTTTTCAGTTATGGGATGCCTGGGTGGCTCAGTGGGTTAAGCCGCTGCCTTCAGCTCGGGTCATGATCCCAGGGTCCTGGGATCGAGTCCCGCATGGCCTCCTTGCTCGGCAGGGAGCCTGCTTCTCTCTCCACCTCTGCCTGCCTCTCTGCCTGCCTGTGTGCTCTCTCTCTCTCTCTCCTTCTCTCTGACAAATAAATAAAATAAAATATTAAAAAAAAAAAGTTTTCAGTTACATAAGTATTTGTATTCGTAAGTATTTGGTAGTACTGGTCC
This sequence comes from Meles meles, assembly GCF_922984935.1. Classification (NCBI taxonomy): domain Eukaryota; kingdom Metazoa; phylum Chordata; class Mammalia; order Carnivora; family Mustelidae; genus Meles; species Meles meles. The sequence goes on along the minus strand of NC_060068.1, from coordinate 60,286,322 downwards.
TACCAGACACTTTTCCCCAAAATCTCTTGCAATGGAAGAGATGGATAAAATATACAGTATTTAACCTCTCAAGACCCAATTTCAAGTTAAGATTGCACATTCGTGTAATCTAAGGCATCTGTCCTTATCACCTCAATGACATTATCCTCCTGGTTCATTCCATGGAGATGTCTCAATAATTGTGCTCTCAATTTCAAACCATAATACCCATACTCTATTCTTGTCTTATGATATTTTACCACATTTGTGGTACAGGGACTAGGATTATATTTTATGTCTGTCCTTCCCTTGATAAAATGCAAACTAAACTAGGGTACAGATATTTGGAATTATTTTTCATTGTGTATTCTAATAATAAGAATAATCACTGGAACCTAACAGGTAATCATAAATGTTAAATAAATTGATGACTTTTACAGAAAACCTGTATTTCTATAAGATTTCTAATCTTAGATATACATATATGGAAAAGATAAGTGAGGGGAGCTATGCAAAAAACTACCTAAGGATAAAAAGAAAAATGAATGCAAATGTCAGATAAATACCTTGTGGAAATAAAACTTAAGAAACAGATATTTGCATTCATGTGTTGTACAGTGGAAAAATGTACAAAGGAAATTAATTTTTGAAAGAATGAAATTAAAAGGGATCTTGGTAAGCTAAGTAAACTGAGAATGAGAAAAACGTGACTGCTGAACAAATAATTTGGTAACTAAGAAACAGACACAGAAAATAATTTGATAACACATAAAAAGTATGAAATAATTATCATTAATATAAAAGAAAAAGATAAAGAGGGCGCCTGGGTGGCTCAGTGGATTAAAGCCTCTGCCTTCGGCTCAGGTCATGATCCCAGGGTCCTGGGATCGAGCCCTGCATCAGGCTCTCTGCTCAGCAGGGAGCCTGCTTCCTCCTTTCTCTCTGCCTGCTTCTCTGTGATCTCTGTCAAATAAATAAAATCTTAGGGGCGCCTGGGTGGCTCAGTGGGTTAAGCCTCTGCCTTCAGCTCAGGTCATGGTCTCAGGGTCCTGGGATCGAGCCCCACATTGGGCTCTCCGCTCAGCAGGGAGCCTGCTTCCTCCTCTCTCTCTGCCTGCTGTTCTGCCTCCTTGTGATCTCTCTCTCTCTCTGTCAAATAAATAAAAATTAAAAAAAAATAAAATAAAATCTTAAAAAAAAAGATAAAGAGGGGGATAAAGTTATCAAAACAAAACAATAGTAATTTAATTAAGAAAAGTTGCTAATCGAAGAACAATAAAAAATAATTTTGCAACAGAAAATCTAACCACTTAAAGAACAAAAATTTTTTGCAAAATTTCAGGAAAATGAAATTTTAATTCAAAGGGACAAAGTGTTTCAGTAAAATTGTCACAAAATAACTGACAAAGACTTTTGGCATGTTTGGGTTTTAAATATATATATGTTTAGGAATTCTGTGAAAAAAAAAATCCCCTAAGAACCATACAAAGAAGACCTCCTTTAGATTTTGTCACACAACCATGAAAGTTCAAGGTAGAGAAATAAGCGATGGAGTGATACTGTGAAATGATGGGCTAAAAACTTACCAAAGACTCCAATCAATTTCTCAGAACTCTGAAAATTAATTAAAGACTTCAGTAATGAGGTGGCATTTCAGCAAGAAAATGCTGAATCTCAGCATCAACAACACGTTTTGTGGCATTTAATCCACTACTCCACAGCTCCATAGTCACCTTGGAATGTTAACAGGCCATATTCCTGTTATCAGAGGAAGCAAAACAGCACCATAGCTCTTTCCAAGCTTTATTTCCAAAGAACAGTAATTACTTAACCTGAATATTGGTTCTCTGGAAGACTCTCCTCAAACAGCCTATTTTAATTTCACCTCACTTGAACTTGCTGAGTGCCTTTAAAAGCTTCTCCCCAAGAGATATTTGTCAAATGTTTTAACAACCTGACTGCCTAAAGTGATTTTTAAGAGTTGGGACAGACAACAGATTAACCAAAATCTTTTTTTTTTTTTAAGATTTTATTTATTTATTTGACAGACAGAGATCACAAATAGGCAGAGAGAGAGAGAGGAGGAAGCAGGCTCCCTGCGGAGCAGAGAGCCCGATGTGGGGCTCGATCCCAGGACCCTGGGATCATGACCTGAGCCAAAGGCAGAGGCTTTAACCCACTGAGCCACCCAGGCGCCCAGATTAACCAAAATCTTAACAGGGAAAGGTGAATAATGAGATGTCTATAGGGGCTTTAAAAATATCTGGCATATTCTTGGGAAGCATCATTCATAGAGTTGTGCACATGTATAGGAAAAATACATGCGAAGCTCTTAAGGTCTCACCTCTGATATTCTCTGAGGCTCTCCACAGCAGGAAATAAAGCTTAAATCTGGGTTTAATATTCCTCGTTATATGTGGTCACAAAGAGCCCCTCAGCAAAGAATGGAAGACTTATTTGTTCTAGGAATTTAAAAAAAAAATTCCTATTTAGTTATTATCTGACCACTAAGCAAACTAAGTAGAGACTTTAATGGCCAGACTTTAAAATTTGCTCAGAAATATCATTAACCAAATAACAAACTCTAGGTAAGAGGAATATCTGATTTGCAGAGTTGCTCCTCATGGTATTTGAAATGTACATTTTTCATCAAAACATCATGATACATACAAAGAAATGAGCAAGTATTACCCAAATAGAAGACAAAACCAAACCAACCAACCAACCAAACAAAAAACCAACAGAAACCATCTATAAGGAAGCCTGGATGTTAGGCTTACTATAAATTAACTATTTTAAATGTGTTTAAAGATCTAAAGGAGACCATGTCTAAATAACTAAAGGAACATATGAGAATGTTCTCTCAACAAATACAGAATACCAATAAAGAGAAATTATAACAAGGGATCAGATAGATAACTGTAGTTGAAAACTAAAATAAAATTTTAAAATTCAGTAGAAAAGGACCGCAGATCTGTGCAAGTAGAAGAATCAGAAAACATGTAAAAGAATAAATTCAGACTGTCCAGTCTGAGGAACAGGAAAAGAAGATGAAAAAAAGTAAATGGAGCCTCAGAGACCTGTGGGATACCATCAAATATAGGAACAACAAGTGTATCCTTTAAAAGGACTAAAGGCAGAAAGAGTTATTTCTTTTAAAAAGAAATATTTTATTTATTTATTTGACAAAGAAAGTGAGTAAGCAAAAGCAGAGGGAGCAGCAGAAGGAGAGGGAGAAGCAGGCTCCCTGCTGAGCAGAGAGCCAGATGCAGGGCTCAATCCCAGAACCCTAGGATCATGACCTGAGCCAAAGGCAGATGCTTAACCAACTGAATCATGCAGGCACCCCAGAAAGAGATATTTCAACAATATCTGGACACTTCAATACCCAACTTTCAACAACGTATAATACAAATAGACAGTAACAAGTAAATAGGAGATCTGAACAAGTCAACTAGAACAGACACACTACGCCACAAGAGCACACGCATTCTTCTCAAGTGCTCAAAGAACATTTTCTAGGCTAGACCATATGTTTGTTCATAGAACAAGCTTCAGAAACATTTAAAGGATGGAAATCATATAAACTGTGTTTCTCCAAACACATTAAAGCAAATTAGAAATCAGTAACAGAAGGAAATTTAGGAAATTCAAAAAAATGTGGTTATTAACAAAGTAAGGAGTTAAATAATAAACCACAGTGGAATTACAAAATACTTTGTAATATCAATACTTAAAGCATGCAAGAAAAGTAGTGCTGAGATGGATATTTATAGCTCCAATGTCTCCAATAAAAAAAGAAAGATCCCAAATCAGGAACCTAATCTCCACCTTTAATAAAGTAGGAAAGGAACTGCAAACAAAATCCAAAACAAGCAAAAGAAGGAAGTAGTAAACATTAGAGAAAACAAAAAAGATAAAAATATAGAAAAAATGAACAAAACCGAAAGCTGATTCTTTGAAAAGAGCCATACAGTTGATGACTCTATCTACACCATCCAAGAAAAGAAGAGAAAAAATTTCAGAAACTAAAAATGGACCATAACTTCCGACTTTACAGAAATATAAGTGGATGATAAGGGAAAGCTTTAAACAAATATATGCCAAACAGTTAAGCAACAGTGAGTACATTTCTAGGAAGACACACATTACCAAAACTTAAGATGAAAAATAAAATCTGAATAGATGTATAATAAACAGATTGAGTTAGTAATTTAAAAAAAAAAAACAAAAAACTGGGTGCCTGGGTGGCTAAGAGGGTTAAAGCCTCTGCCTTCGGCTCAGGTCATGATCCCAGGGTCCTGGGATCAAGCCCCGCATGGGGCTCTCTGCTTAGCAGGGAGCATGCTTCCCCCTCTCTCTCTGCCTGCCTCTCTGCCTACTTGTGATCTCTCTCTGTCAAAATAAAATCTTAAAAAAAAAAAACCCAAAAAACAAAAAAACAAAAAACTTCCCATGAAAGATGACCTCACTGGTGAAGTCAACCATTTAAAAGAATGACACTAATATTTCCTAAACACTTACTTTTTTTAAAGTAGACATATAATTAAGAACACTTAATTTTAGGATTCCACTATTATCTCGGTAAAACCAGAAGTTCTCACAAGAAAATATTGTATGGCAGTTTCTGCCATGGATATTGACACAGATATTCTCAGCAAAATAACAGCAAACCAAATTTAAAGGAGTGCATATGTGTGTGTGTGTATGTTTAATAATGTATACATAATACATATATATACACAGATACTATATACTGTGAAAAAGTGGGAGTTGTCTCAGGAATGTATAGATGGTTCAACACACAGAAATCAATATTAATAAAATAATGGGGAAAATATGCACAGTAAATGCAGAAAATGCATTTGATAAAGAATATCTACAGAAAACCCACAACTAATACCATTTCTATTGGTGAGAAATTGAAAGTTATTACTTTAAGAGCAGGAAAGAGACAAAGTCTGCTCCTGTCACTTCTTTCAACACAGGGCAAAAGAGATAGTTTTACTTTTTGCGATTCAATCCAAATATTTTTGTTTCTTTTTCTTGACTATTTACAGATGACATGATTTTACATATAGGAATCCTTGAAGAATCCATGAAAGAAAAATGGTAAGTTCAGTAAGGTTGCAAGGCAAAGATCAATACACACAACTAAGTTATATTTCTATATGCTAGCAATTTATAATCCAATCATAAAATTAAGAAAACAATTCCTTTTATAATAGCACAGAAAATAAGATAATTAGGAATAAGTTTAAACAAGGAGATAAAAAATTTGTACAATCGGGGCGCCTGGGTGGCTCAGTGGGTTAAATCCTCTGCCTTTGGCTCAGGTCATGATCCCAGGGTTCTGGGATCAAGCCCCGCATCGGGCTCTCTGCTCTGTGGACAGCCTGCTTCTCCCTCTTTCTCTCTGCCTGCCTCTCTGCCTGCTTGTGGTCTCTGTCAAATAAATAAATAAAATCTTTAAAAAAAAAATTTGTACAATCAAAACCAGAAATCATTGCCTGAAGAAATTAAAGACTTAAGTCAATGGAAAGAAACCTCATATTTATAACTAGGAAGTCTTAGTACTGTAAAAGATAGCAATACTTCCTAATACTCATATATGTATTCATACTTATCTATATATGAGAAATGTATATATGTATACACACACACACACACACACACACACACACACACACACGAGAGACTCAGAATAGTTGCCCAGGTCTAGAAAAGGTAAATACAGGACTCATACTTTCCAACTTCAAAACCCAACATAGCTACTGTAATAAAGAAAGTATGTTACTAACATAAGAATAGACAAATCAATGGAGTAGAATTTGGAATCCAGACAATCCCTCACTTTTATGGCCAATTGATTTTTACCACTAGTGCTAAGAAAATTTAATGGGGAAAAGACTCCTCTTCTTAACACACTGTCTTTTTATCTAGCTGCTGGGACAACTAGATATTCACATGCAAAGGAATGAGCCTGAACCCCATCTTACACCACATGTAAAAATTAAAAAGTGATCAGATATTTAAATTAATTTTAATAAATTATTTAAATGATAAGACTCTTAAAAGAAAACATAGGTGCAAATATTGGCAATTTGGATTGGAGAACAGTTTTTTAGACAGGACACCAAAAATGAAGCAACCAAAGAAAAAATAAGATAAACTGGAACTCATCAAACAAAGTGTGTGTATCAAAGATACTATCCTTTGTTAGTAAGATAACCCACAGAATGGAAGGAAGTATTTGCAAGTCATTCATAAGACAAAGTCTAGTATCCAAAATAGAGAACTCTTATAGCTCAACATAACAAGATAACCCCATTAAAATTGGGAAAGTATTTGAATAGATATTTTTCCCAAGAATATATGCAAATTGCCAATAAGCACATGAAAATGTACTCGACATCATTTTCATTAGGAAATACCAATCAAAATAAGACATAATGTGCTATCACTTCACACATGAAAGAATGGTATAAGAATGTAAAAACAAATATAAAACAAGTACATAGCCAAAGATACAGAGTAACTGGAACTCTCATACAGTGCTGGTGACACTATGATTTCAGCCAAAAGATAAAGCGGTTTGGCAGTTCCACAAAAAAGTAGAATTACTATATAACTCCATGTTCTAATTCTTTGTATATAGAAATTATATAACAAAGAATTAAAAATAGGTATTCAAACAGAAATTTATACATGAATATTAGAACATTACCACAAAAGCCAAAAGATGGAAGCAACCTAAAGGTCCATCAGTATATGAAAAAATACATATATTTCTATGAATATATATGTGTATATATTTCTAATATATGTTATTATAGATTATATATTTACAAAGATATATTTTATATACAAATATAGATTATCTTTATATAATTATGTAATATGTTAACATGATTTACAGTATATTAATATATAAATTTATATATTTATAAAAAATTCACCCATTTTATGGATATATATGACTATTGCTCACCCATAAAAAAGAATAAACAACTGATACAGACTACAACATCAGTGTACCTTAGTGTATCATTGTGCTGAGAAAGAAGTCAAAAGGCACATATTTTATGATTCCATTTGTATGAGATGTTCTGATTAAGCAAATACATTCAGTCACAAAGTATATCTTCCCCTGGTGGCCAAGGGGAAGGGGGGTTAGAAACTGACTGATAACTGGTATGGGGTTTCTTTTCAGAGTATTAAAAATACCCTAGAATTACTTAGGATGGTTGTATTGCCTTGGCAATATACTAAAACCACTCCTCTGTTCACTTTAAAGTGGTGGATTTTATGTCATTATATTATAATTTTATATATTTATAAAAATATATAAATACTTGTGTATGTATATTTATATTACAATAAATATAAATATACCCATACACACATGAAAAGTTGTGCAAAAATCTAATACTATACCTGTCACAATTCTTAGGATAGTAGTATGAAAATGGCACTAATAATGAGGCTATATGAGCACAAGACATATCATAATCATAGCACATTTACAGGGAGATCAACAAGAGTACCTAAAAATGTTGCCTTTTTATTTATTATTTATTTATTTGACAGAGAGACAGTCAGAGAGGTAACACAAGCAGGGGGAGTGGGAGAGAGAGAAATGGGTTTCCAGCTGAGCAGGGAGCCTGGAACCAGGCTTGAACCCAGGACCCTGAGATCATGACCTGAGCCGAAAGCAGATGCTTAATGACTCAGCCATCCAGGTGCCCAAATGTTGCATTTTTAATATGGAATATATCTAAATACAGAATTAAACTAAAGAGTTATAGGAATTATGAATAACAGAATAGACTGACTCATAACAGATAGCTGATAGAAGAAATGTTTCATCTACAAAAATACTAATTTCATATTATTTAACTCAATAAACATTATAGGCAAAGTAAAAATCACATAAAGTATAGAGAGAAGAGGTGACAAAAAATGACAGCATGTCAATTTTTTGTATTTTCTCTAATGATGTAACAAATATATAGTCATAACTGATAATTAGAGGGCAATTTTAATATCTTATTTAAAATAATAGATGTTAAAAATAAAGTAAGCTACAGTAACTATAAAAGAACAAAATATAATTAATGATTAAAAAGTTGAAAATGGAAAGGAGGTAAGGAATTTTTAAGAGAGGTTTCTAATCTTATATTCTTTAAAAAAGTAACTAAATATTTGACACCAGAAAAAGAATAAGAACCTAGATAGAAACGAATCAACAAAAGAGAACTGAACCAAATTCATGTTAGACTTTAATATATAATTATATTTGAATTCTTCAGTTGGTGACAAAAATTTGGAATTTTCAAAAAATGTTTTTATCATAACTAGCTATTTGTTCAGGGATAAAATACGGTTTTCATCTTCCTTATGTGTGTCAAAGCTATGTAATTATAGATGATTTTAAAAAGAAATCATAAATGCAACACATTTTATACGTTGCATATTATACATTCTGTACTCAGTATTATGTTTTTGGAAAGAAGCATAATGCCAATCAAAATGTAATATGTGTTATTATTTTATATACCACAAGGTGACTTCTAGAAACTTATCCTGGACATGCACACAAAAAAATTGGGCAACACTGAAATTTACTCACAGAATTTTTCATTATATCCAAAATATGGAATTGACCTAAATGACCATCAGTAGCAAATTACTTTTTTTGGAAAGTGTGTGGATATAAATGAAGATTTATTTACTAATTTCAGAACATGAGCTGGAGCAACAGGGACCTTCAGATTTCTACAGGAGCCAAAGTGCCGGCAGATGCCATTTCTCTTCCTCTCTCCTAATTCAGATAACAGGAACCTGTCCTGATACTCCATCTATCCTGCTAGTACTATAAGCCCCACCCCATGCTGCCCCTCACCCTCATGCATCCAACCCACCAGCCTCAGCAGGCTTCTTCCAAAGTGGCTCCTACCCTGATATACCCTGCAAGCAGACTTTGCAGAAACCTGTTCCACCTTAAAGTGACTCCTGTCCTGTGGAGCGGGAAATAAATACACACACCAGTGCCCCTGCAGTTCTTGCAGCCAGGACTCTTAGCTGGCTGCACAGAAAGAAAGACCTGCCATTCTGTGTGCCTATAGCTGTGGTAGAGAGGTGGATTAGAGACAGCTAGTCAGACTCCTGGCTTCCCTCACATAGTGTCTGTAGCGGTCTTAGGCCTCTCAACAAGACTGGACCAAACCCAGCTCAGGGCACACAGAGCAGGAAACTGGGTCAGAGCAGCCAACTGGGCTAAAGGAAACCATGAATCAGTCACAACAGCAGGGTGCACAGAACCCATACAAGAGACACCCTAGATGTCTGATTCTGGTGACCAACGGGGTTTGCACTAACAGGGAACCATAACACCTCCTCTACACTGGGCCACTACTTTCAAGATCAGGAGATGTAGCTGACCTCCATAATACATACAAACAGACAGAGAGAGTTCATAAAAATGAGGAGAAAGAGGAATCTGTCTCAAATGAAAGTTCCCACAGTATAACAGCAGAAGATCTAAATGAAACAGAAATAAGCAATATGCCTGATAAAGAATTCAAAGTAATCATCATAAAGATACTCACTGCACTTGAAAAAAGATTTAATGAACTCAGTGAGAACTTCAACAAAGAGGTGGAAAATGTAAAAAAGTCAGAACTAAAGAATTCAATAACTGAAATGAAAAAAAAATACACTGGAGGGAACCAACAGATTAGAGGGTGTAGAAAAATGAATCAGCAATCTGGAAGACTTTTAGAAAGCTTTTAGAATGCATTGGAATTTAAGCAGTCATCAACTCTGTTATAGACTGGTATACACATACAATGTTATATATGAACTTAACGATAACAACAAATCAGAAACCTATAATAGATACCCAAAAAAATAAAGAGAAAGGAATCTAAGTATAGCACTAAAGGAAACCATCAAGCCACAAGGGAAAAGAGCAGGAAGAGAAGAAAGGAACAGATAGGAACTGCAAAGCAACAGAAAATAATTAACAAAATGGCAGCAAGTACGTACCTATCGATAATTACTTTAACCCTTCATGGACTAAATGCTCCAATCAAAAGATACAGGGTGACTAAATATATTTAAAAAAAATCTACATGCTGCCTACAAGAGACTCATTTTAGACCTAAAGACACCTGTAGATTGAAATTGAGGGGATGAAGAACCATTTATTATACTATTGGACATCAAAAGAAAGCTGGAGTAACCATATTTATATCAGACAAACTAGATTTTAAAACAAAGACTGTAATAAGAGATTAGTAAGGAAGCTATATCTAATAAAGTCGTCTATCCAGAAAGATCTAACAATTATAAATATTTATACCCCTAATTTGGGAGCAGTCAAATATATAATCAATTAATAAGAGACTGAAAGAAATTTATTGATAATAATAAAGTGATTGTAGGGGACTTTAACACCCCACTCAGAGCAATGGACAGATCATCTAAGCAGAATATCAACAAGGAAACATGGACTTTGAGTAACACACTGGACCAGATGGACTTAACAGATATATTCAGAGCATTTCATTCTAAAGCAGCAGAATGCACATTCTTTTGGAATAAAACATTCCAATCTGTTCCAATCTGGAATATTCTCCATATTAGATCACATACTGAGTCACAAATCAGGCCTCAACTGATACAAAAATACTGAGATCATGCCATGCATATTTTCAGACCACAACACTATGAGACTTGAAGTCAACCACAAGGAAAAATTTGGAAGGAACACAAATACATAGAGATTAAAGAACATACTATTAGAGAATGAATGGGTCAACCAGGAATTAAAAAGGAATTTAAAAAATGCATGGAAGCAAATTGAAATAAAACATGATAATCCAAACCCTTAGGATGCAGTAAAAGTGGTCCTAAGAGGGAAGTATATAGCAATACAGGTCTTCTTCAAAAAGCAAGAAAACCCTCAAATACACAACCTAAACTTACACCTAAAGGTGCTGGAAAAAGAAGGGCAAGTATAGCCTAAACCCAACAGGAGAAGAGAAATAATAACGATTAGAGCAGAAATCAATGAAATAAAAGAACAGTAGAACAGATAATGAAACTAGGAGCTGATTCTTTGAAAGAATTAACAGATTGATAAATTCCTAGACAGACTTATCAAAAAGAAAAGAGAAAGGACCCAAATAAACAAAATCATGAATGAAAGAGGAGAAATCACGACCAACAATGCAAACAATTATAAGAGAATATATAAGCACTTATATGCCAAAAAATTAGGCAATCTAGAAGAAATAGATGCATTCCTAGAGATGTATAAAGTATCAAACGGAAACAGATGTAGAAAACCTAAGCAAACCCATAACCAGCAAGGATATTGAATCAGTAATCAAAAATCTCCCAAAACAAGAGTCCAGGGGCAGATGGCGTCCCAGGGGAATTCCACCAAACATTTAAAGAAGAATCAATATCAATTTTCTGAAACTCTTCCGAAAAATAGAAATGGAAGGAAAACTTCCAAGCTCATTCTATGAGGCCAGCATTACATTGATCCCATAACCAGACAAAGACCCCACCAAAAAAAAAAAGCATTACAGACCACTATCCTTGATGAGCATGGAGCCAAAAATTCTCAACAAGATACTAGCTAATCACATCCAAATGTACATTAAAGGGATTCACCACAACCAAGTGGGATTTATACCTGGGCTGCAAGGTTGGTTGAACATCTGGAAATCAATCAACATAATACACCATATTAATAAAATAAAGGGTAAGAGCCACACAATCCTCTGAATAGATGCAGAAAAAGCATCTTTTCTTGATTAAAAACTCTTCACAGTATAGGGCTGGAGGGAATATACCTCAACATCATAAAGGCCATGTATTAAAGACCCACAGCCAATATCATTCTCAATGGGGAAAAACCGAGAGCTTTTTGCCCAAGGTCAGGAGCATGACAGGTATGTCCACTATCATCACTGTTGTTCAATATAGTACTGGACGTCCTAGTCTCATCAACCAAACAAAAAGAAGTAAAAGGCATCCAAACTAGCAAAGAAGTCCAAGTTCCACTCTTCTCAAACAACATGATACTCTATGTAGAAAACTTGATAGACTCCACCAAAAAGTTGTTAGGACTGGCACAGGAATTCATCAATGTTACAAGGGATAATAAAATCAATGCACAGAAGTCCGGTAGTTTTCTATACACCAACAATGATACAGCAGCAAGAGAAATCAAGGAATCCATCCCATTTACAATTGCACCAAAAACCATAAGATATCTAGAATCTTATGATATGATACCTAGAATCATAAGATACCTAAGAATAAACCTAACTGAAGAGGTAAAAGATCTGTACATCAGGATAAAAAGCTTTTGCACAGCAAAGGAAACAATCAACAAAACTAAAAGGCAATCTATGGTATGCAAAAAGATATTTGCAAATGACCTATTAGACAAAAGGCCAGTATCCAAAATGTATAAAGAATTTACCAAACTCAACACCCCCAAAATAAATAATCCAATCAAGAAAAGGTCAGAAGACCCCAAAGAAGATATATGGTTAACCAACACATGAAAAATTGTTCAACATTACTTAGTATCAAGGAAATACAGATCAGAAGCACAATGAGATACCGCCTCACAAGGGTCTGAGTGGCTGACATTAATAGCACAGGAAACAAATGTAGGCGAGGATGTGAAGAAAGGGAGCCCTCTTACATTGTTGATGGGGATGCAAACTGGTGCAGCCACTCTGGAAAAGAGTATGGAGGTTCCTCTAAAAGTTAAAAATAGAATACCTATGACCCAGTGATTGCACTACTGGTATTTATCCAAAGGATATGAATATAGCGATTCGAAGGGACACATGCATCCCATTGTTTACAGTAGCAATGTCCACAATATCCAAAATAGGGAAAGAGCCCAGATGTCCACTGATAGATGGGTGGATCACTTTATCCATTATATATAGAAACACACACACACACACACACACACAATGGGCTATTACTCAGCCACAAAAAGAATGAAATCTTAACAGTTACAATGACATGGATGGAACTAGAGTATATCATGCTAAGCAAAATAAGTCATAGAAATACCATATGATTTCACTCATATGTGGAATTTAAGAAACAAAATAGATGAACATAGGGGAAAAGAAGGAAAAATAAATAATATGAAAACAGAAAGGGAAGCAAAACATAAGGGAGTCTTAACGATAGGAAACAAAATAAGGATTGCTAGAGGAGCCAACATAGACACACTAGAAGAAATGGGTAAATTAAACAGATCAAATACTAGTAATGAAATTGAATTAGTAATATAGACACTCCAATAAACAAAAACCCAGGACAGGACCAAATGGTTTCATAGTTGAATTTCACCAAACATTTAGAGAAGAGTTAATACCCCTTCTTTTCAAACTATTCCAAACAATAGAAGAGGAAAGAAAATTTCCCAAATTCACTTTAGAGGACAGCATTACCTCGACACCAAAACCAGACCAAAAAAATATCAAGAAAAACAGAACAAACTACTGGCCAGTCTCAGATTGACATAGATGCAAAATCCTCAACAAAATATCAACAAACCAAATTGAACAATACATTAAAAAAATAATTCACTCTTATCAAGTGGGACTTAGTCCAGGAATGCAAGGGTGGTTCTATATTTGCAAATTAATCAGTGTGATACATCACATTATTAAAAGAAAGGATAAATTATATGATCATCTTAATAGATGCAGAAAAAGCATTTCAGAAAATACAACATGTGTTCATGATAAAAACTCTCAACAAAGGGGGTTAAGAGTGAATATACCTCCATATACCAAAGGCCATATATGAAATAAACATGGCTAACTTCATACTCAATGGTGAAAAAATGAAGGAATTTCCTCTAAGATCAGGAATAAGACAAAGTTGTCAACTCTCACCACCTTTATTCAAATAGTAGTGGAAGTCCTAACTACAGCAATCGGACAAGAAAAAGAAATACAAGGCATCCAAGTTGGAAGGAAGGAGTAAAACCCACTGTCTGCAGTTGACATAATACTATGTGTATAAAACCCTAAACTCTGCCAAAAACACACAAACATCAGATAAATAAATTCAGTAAATTTTCAGGATTCAAACTTGATATACAGTAATCTATTGCATTTCTATGTACTAATAATGAAATAGCAGAAAGGGAAATTGAGAAAACAATCTCATTTATAACTGCACTGAAAAGAATAAAATACCTAGAAATTAATTTAACCAAGGAGGTGAAAGACCCATACTCTGAAAATTATAAAATACTAATGAAGAAGTTTAAGACAACACAAATAAATGAAAAGGCATACCCATGGCCATGGATTGGAAGAATACTAAAATGTCCATATTACCCAAAACAATCTACAAATTTAATGAAACCCCTATCAAAATACCCATAACATTTTTTTTTACAGCCCTGGAAGAAATACACAAATTTGTAGGGAACCACAGAAGACCTCAAAGAGCCAAAGCAATTCCAAGAAAGAGCAAAGCTGGAATCATCACACTTGCAGATTTTATGATATACTACAGTCCACAGTAATCAAAACATTATGGTATAATTTTGGCATAAAAACAGACACATAGGGGCGCCTGGGTGGCTCAGTAGGTTAAAGCCTCTGCCTTTGGCTCAGATCATGGTCCCAGGGTCCTGGGATCAAGCCCCGCATCAGGCTCTCTGCTCAGTGGGGAGCCTGCTTCCTCCTCTCTCTCTGCCTGCCTCTTTGCCTGCTTGTGATCTCTCTCTCTGTCAAAATAAATAAATAAAATCTTTAAAAAAAATACACATATATAATAGAACAGAAAAGAAAGGCCAGAAATATACCCATACCTATATGGTCAATGGGTGGCTCAGTGGGTTAAAGCCTTGCCTTCGGCTCAGGTCATGATCTCAGGGTCCTGGGATCGAGTCCCGCATCGGGCTCTCTGCTCAGCAGGGAGCCTGCTTCCCTCCCTCTCTCTGCCTGCCTCTCTGCCTCCTTGTGATCTCTGTCTGTCAAATAAATAAACAAAATTAAAAAAAAAAAAAGAGGCAAGAATATACAATGGGGAAAAGACAGTCTTTTCAATAATGATGTTGGGAAAACTGGGAGTTTTTCCAACATAATTATTCCCAACATATTCCCAACATTCCCACATCAGACAAATAAAGACAAATACCATATGATTTCACTTATATGTGGAATCTTAAAAAAAAACATTTTCTTATACCATACACAAAAATAAACTAAAAGTGGATAAATGTGACCTAAATGTGAGAAATAAAACCATAGAACCCCCTAAAGAAAAAATTGTCAGTAATCTCTTGGACATTGTCTTTAGCAACATGTTTATGGATATGGCTCCTCGGGCAAGGAAAACAAAAGCAAAAATAAATTACTGGAAGGGCACCTGGGTGGCTCGGTTCGTTAAGCCTCCCAGCTCTTGATTTCAGCTCAGGTCATAATCTCAGGGTTCTGAGATAAAGCCCTGACTTGGGCTCTGTGCTGGGTGTGGGGCCTGCTTAAGGTTCTTCTTCTCCCTCTCCTTCTCTAAGAAATAAATAAAAATTACATAAACTATTGGAGCATACAGATAGCTAACCGATGCATGGAAAAAATGCTTGACATCACTAATAATTGGGGATATGCAAATCAAAACCACAAGGAGATATCACCTCACACCAATCTGCATAGCTAGTATCAAAATACATATAAGAAATAGTAATGTTGGAGAGGAGATGGAGAAAAGGGAATCCTTGTGTACTGTTGGTAGGAATGTAAATTTGTGCATCTACTCTGGAAAATAATATGGAGGTTTCTCAAAAAAATTAATAATAGAAATACCATGTGATCCAGTAATTGCACTATTGGGAATTTACCCAAAGAAAACAAAAACACTAATTTGAAAAGATGCACACACCCCTATGTTTATTCTAGCATTATTTACAATAACCAAGACATAGAAGGAAACCTAGTGCCCAATGATAGATGAATGGAAAAAGGGGTATGCACTTACACACACACACACATGCACACATGTGCATTACTCGGGAATTAGTAAGAATGAGCTCTTGAAATCTTGACATCTGTGCCACACAGATGGACCTAGAGTATGTTATGCTAAGTAAAATAAGTCAGACAAATAAAGACAAATACCATATGATTTCATTTATATGTGGAATCTAAAAAACCAATCAACCAAATGAACAAAAGCCAAAAACAGACTTATATACAGAAAACAAACTAGAGGGTTTGCCAGAGAGGAGATAGGAAGGGTGGTGAGTGAAAAAGATAAAGGGGATTAAAAGGTACTTTCAGTTATAAAGTAAGTCATGGAGATGATAAGTACAATGTAGGGAATATAGTCAATAATATTTAGTAACATTGTATGGTGACAGAGGGTTGCTACTCTTACGGTGAGCACTGAATAATGTATAGAATTGTCAATTCATTATGTTGTGTTGGTGCAACTAATATAACATTGTATGTTTACACTTCAATTAAAAAATATAAAGAAAAAGAAAATGCAACTAAGAGTATCCCCTGTTATTGTGAAAAATTATTTTATTACAGATTCAGTAAGCTTAGTTTTATATCATAGTCAAAGTCAATTCTAAATTGACATTTGTCATTTCCAGTTTAGAATAAAATACCTATTTTGTATTATCTGGTTGGAGCTAAGTTAAAGTTCATCATACTAGTCAAAATGATATAGAAAATAATCTCACTTTGGACATTATAATCACAGTTTTCCCATGATATATTTACTCTCAGAACAATATTCTAATTAAAGAATGAAAAAATACTGAAAATATAACAAATCAGTAATCAGTGTCATTAATCAAACCATTATTCATATCATAAAAATATAAGTTGAACATTTAATGTTTTTTGAACATTTATTGTTTTTATAATGAGGAATGTAGAGCATGGTAAAATATATTCATCTCAAGTCAAAATCATTCATGATCAAATTAAGATTAAATATTTGATGGTATAGATTCAAAATTCCTTAGTATTATACTTCTAAATTCTAATGCAGTATGATATTTTTATTTTTTTTAAAGATTTATTTATTTATTTGTCAGACAGAGAGCCCAAGTAGGCAGAGAGGCAGGCAGAGAGAGAGGAGGAAGCAGGCTCCCTGCTGAGCAGAGAGCCCAATGCAGGGCTCGAACCCAGGACCCTGAGATCATGACCTGAGCCGAAGGCAGAGGCCTTAACCCACTGAGCCACCCAGGCGCCCTGCCATATGATATTTTTAGAGTGCTATTAGTGGCGTGATTTATGGTTAATTCAAATTCCATAATTCAAAGAACTTGAAAATAGCATAAATATTTTGTGAATCCTTTATATCAGTACATGTTCAGATAGATATATGTTTGTTCAGATGTTCTGTGGTTCTGAGAAATTTTATAAAATATTGCGATTCTTCGCTCAACAACAAAAACCAATATTTATGGGCTTATCAACATTTACATATTTTATATAGACTATATACATACTTTAATGATTATTTGATTAAAATATAGAATATTAAAAAGAAATATATATACTTATATTTTAATGTAAAATATAACAGATGTATCTTCACAGACTTTAGATAAAGTTACTGAAAATTTGTGTATTAGAGTGCTGACACAATTATTTGAAAAGTGAGCTAACATGAAAATCCATATAATATATGTAACTGGAAATGTTACTTAAGGCAATGGGAAAATATGATAGCATTACAAGGAAAAATTCAGCAAAATTTCTTTAGGATAAAATCCTCATAATTTCTCTTATTTCTACATTTCAAAAAAAGAATATTATCTGTAGTCTTAGAGGCAGTCATACAGAAAAACCATGACTAAATCATTAACCCATGTCTGAATGCCAGCTCTATTACAAGATTTAGTTAGGTGGTCATACTGAAGGAGATAAAATGTCCAAGGACTATTGTGATGAGTAAAGATGACAGACAAGTAAATAATTTCAGTATAATTTTATGAACCTTAGGACAGATTTGACTATAGGTTTTTATGACAGTACATCAAAGTGTACTTTTTGTGAAGAAAGGAAATAATGATTGAAGCCATGTGGAGTAAGTCATCCTCTAAACTGAGCCTTAAAGTTGAAGGGAATTGGTCATGTGAAACTGGAAGGAGTTGATTCCCCACAGAAGAACCAACATATGCAATATTACAAAGACACAGTTCAGAAAGGTAAAGATGTGTGCATGTCTAGGCATGATGTCCAGGAAGGGAGAGGGCAACAGAAAAGTCTGAAAAAGTAGACATGTTAAGATGTTAGGGGTCCTACTCGTAGCCACAGCTCAGAAATTGACATTGTGTTAAACTCTGAAACTCCAACTTTTTCCTGGCTACATGCCAGTTGTGTCAGATAACCAGATCTTGTAGCCATGTGGAAAAAACTGAACATAACTTCATACTAGAGTGCCAGCTTGTGACAGCTGCCCTTAAGAATATATGAAAATATGAGGCCAAGAACCTTATCCAATGCCAAGGCCCAGAGGCCACAACAGCTAACTGGCCGTTCTACCAAACCACCCAGAGCACTATCCCATGATCTGAGGAATACCGCTCTCTTATCTGCGTTTTATGGCTCAAAGAGCGTCTGATGTATTTAGGAGGTAGATTCTCCAATGCAGATGTTTAACATGTCTATCACTTTATTTACAGCTATTTATCGTCTATCTAAAAAATAATGACCTGAGTGTAAACAAGGGATATTTCCAATGTATTTAACTCTGTCCATAGTAAATAGGAAATACTTCATTATTTTTCAAGTATTAAAGAAACACTAAAATATTTAAATAAAATGAAGATATTATATGAATATTTGAGTAGTATCATTTATAACTGACTATGAAATTTCAGATTTTGTCCTGTTATTCTATTTGGTGTAAGCTGGGGGAAGGGAAAGAGCCAAATGTACCTTTACATGAAATGGGTAAATAGTAAAACAATCACCTGCAGCTACTCGAAGTGATACTCCAAAGCGGATATACTAGAAGCATCAAAAACATGAATATAAACAACAGGTAAGTCCTTCACAACCTGGTTGGGCATTGTCATCATCTATGGACTGTATGAAGAGTAAAGATTCCTGTCAGCCCTCCGATAATGATTGATAAAACTGGGTAGAGAACCAATAATTTATATTTTCAATGAGAGCTTCAGATGATACTGATACTGCACTCGCACAGATTGTCATTTGAGAACCACAGGTACAGGGACTTCCCCTTCAGCTCAGATAGGAGCCAGGATGTAAGTTTTATACTTCAATATAGCATTGATATTTAATATATACAACGGAAACTTCCATTTAGGTCAAATTATCAACAAGGGCCCAGTGTGCTCAGAATTGAGAGATAAGGGAGACAGGTAGCTCTGCAAGATGAACTATAATTGTAGAATAAGAGCCATAGGCAGTTTTCCAGACATAAGTGAGAAATATTATAAAATGACATTTGTAAAGCTAAAACAGAATGTTAATATGGACTCTCCTGTTACTGTTTTGGCTGAGCCCCCAAAAATCAAAGGATATACAAAAGATCACAAACATCTCCCTATGCGAAAGAAAGGTAAATGACCCTCTACACTTTTAGACATCGACTCTGCTCACATTAGTGATCACCTATGTCCAGAGTATAAAATGATGGGATTGAACTTTGCAAGGGAAGATTTCCTCAGAAAGTACTGCCAGCATGATATGTTTTTTCCTCAAGACCGCAAGGAAGGAAGAAAGTTCTTTTCCCCTGGTCTCAAGACAAGAGAAAAGGGGTTATGAAATCATTCAGATAAGTATTTGTGTCAGGAGATGTGACAGGATGAGATATCCATATGACAAAAGTCATCAGAAAAAAATAATTATCTAAAAAGGGGCAAAAGAAAGGCAAATATTTTGGAGGCACGTCCTTTTGATATTAAAACGGTGATCAAAAATATACAATAATAGTCTAAAGTAATGTACTTACTTGATTTTTTTACTATTGATTTATAGTTTCAGACTAAGTAAAATTTCTTCTTGTAGATTTTTATATTGTAATGATACAAAGAATTTCTGTCTGCTGGAACAGATTTGCTCTAAAGATTTATGGCCTGTTGAGCATTAACCAGTTTTAAATCTAACCCAGCAATGTTATATTAATATTTTTTTGTTAAATTGACTATAAATAATTTGGCTTCTCAGATACCTATTGAACCAATCATAATAACTTAATTTCCCCCTCATTAATTAATGGGCTAAATAAGATCTTATATATTTGCTTACTTTATATTTGCATTAACGTTACGATTTTACCTTTTTGAAATGTGCAGTTTTTCAAGGCTATGGCTAGAACTGCCTATTTGGTGGCAGAATAAAAAGGGATAACTGTGTCACAATAATCTATCCTCCTCCGACTTGGGGTGTGGGAAGAGAGATAACCTCATCATGGATTTTTCTCTCACAACTACTGCCTAGAGAGTCAATATGATTTTGGCATAGAGTTGTGTACAGTGTTTTGCCAAAGCCTTCTGTAATAATGGGTTAAATAAAACATATGATGTGTGTTCATTTATATTAACTTGAGAATAAGATTTTACTTTTGATAATTATATTTTCATAGTTTTGAGTGGGTGAGGAAGTATCATGTAAAGTCTTTAAGTCTAAACAAGTCTTTGTAGACTCCCAGAGAGTACTGCAATTAAAACCAGAGCTGTACTCTCATTGTCTGTTTTCCTGCCTCATTTACTCCAGATTTTTTGACTTTGACTTTGTTTCTGTTTTTCTAGTTTGAAAACTTATTCCCCATTGGTGCCAGTGGTCTCTGCAGGTAAAACATGACAAAGGATTAGGTAAGGATGGAAGAATTAATTTTAAAACTAGCAATTTTTTTTTTTACCCTCTAGGTAAAGCCATTAAAGCAATTTTCTGCCTCTCAGCAAGAGAAATACCTGTCTTGTTTATCATTGTATCCCAAATGTCTGTCAAAGAGTCTTGCAGAAAATAGGCATTCATTCAATAAATACTTGGTTAGTAAGTAATATTGTTGCTTGTGTGAGTGTTTAGTTTTTTCCTTGCTGCATTTATTAGTGATGTTTCTGTCCATTAACTGCACCCTTCCCTGCCCCCTGCCTTGGTCTTCCACCTGAGTTCTGGCAACCTATATGTTTAACTAGGAGGATTAACTCTCAAAATTCCATTCTATGTGCCCAGACTGAGCTCTTATATCCTATTTCATGCCAGGCACTCATCTCAAAATGGCAAAATAGCTTTGGGTAAATATTATATTTTAGTAAGATCAAGAAAAATTAATTATAGATAGTACTCCACCCAGAATATATTTTGTTTTTCTGACAGGTTCTTATCTAAACCTGGATATAGTTATGTTTAACCTCCGGATTAGAAGTGTAGATAGACCAATTTGTTTCAACATTGCTGGAATCTACTGAGCTGTTAGAAAACTGGCCAGATCTCTAATATATTGTTTCCATCATACAATAATGCTTTTGTGCAAATTAATATGGGGTCAGAAAAGAATTAATTAGCAAAAATGACAAAATACAGTCTTAAACCTGGTAACTATTATAAAATTTCTGGCTCTCTGTTCTATATCCTAAAATCCTGGTAGTATCCTTTGAAATTTTTTTCTTTAATTATAAATCTAAGTCCTCCCTAAATGCTTATTCCTTGAAATCCTGACACTCTTAATATTAAGTTTCTCAAAAGCCGACAAACCATTCAAAGAGGTGTTTTCCGTGATAGCATATGTCTATACTTCTGTTAGATGTATCCCAGGACTCAAATGGGAAAAAATATCTTAAAGCACTTCTTCTCATCCAAGCATATCTTTCACTTAATATTTACTTAAGCCACTTTCTTGATAAGGCAAGATGGTGTTAACTAAAATAATGTGCTCCAAAAAGATTAAATGAACAACCATTTACAGTAAAAACACTACTGCTTCCTATACAGATAGAATTCACAATGTCAGAAGTACTCTAATGAGGTAGAAGCAAAGTCATCTACACCTAAAAACATTCTAACTCTTTAAAATCTGCATATCAAAAGTGAACTTTCTACCTTCTGCCTCAAAGCTATTCTTCTTTTTTAGACTGTGTTCCGAAAAAATGGCTTTAAAACTCATTCAAGTCCTGGGAGAGATTAATGAGTTTTCTTACAAATTTGTTCTAAAATTCTCCCTGTAAGTTATAATCAGAATGCTCTTTTTTAAAACCCAAACTCTACTGTATCAATTTAGAATATGATTTTGCAGTGAGTTCTTTAAGATATTTAAATAGGTCAAGTGGCATTGGAAATAGGAATCTAAAACAATGACAAACAGGTTGAAAGAGACTGATTAAGAACTTGTTAAGACAAATAATATGCACCCCAAAAAATCAAGAGAACAATTAAATGGCAATTTAAGCAAATAAACAGTACTTTAAAAATTTTTGGCAAAATCTTCTGAGCAAACTGTCTTGAAATTTATTTCAGCCAGAGCAGACAGCCATTGATAAGTTTGGTGGAAACAAGGGTGACGTGAGTATGCACCTTTTATTGGACATAACATTTCCTGAATATCACTAATCAAGTTTACATAAGCCAATAAAAGTGCATTTTGATTTTGTCTTGTACTGATGTAACATAAAGAATAATACATACATCAGCGTGATACACCACGTTTAAAAAATGAAGGCTAAAAACTAATATGATCATCTCAATAGATGCAGAAAAAGGTGATAAAATTTAACATCCATTTATGATAAAAACTCAATGAAGTGTACACAAAGGGAACCTTGACATATTATATAGGTCATATATAGCAAGCTCCCAGCTAAAATACTAAATAATGAAAACTTGAAAACTTTTTCTCTAAGATAAGGAACAAGACAAGATTGTCCACCCTACCACTTTTATTCAATATAGTATTAGAAGTCTTAGCCAGAGCAATTAAGCAAGACAAAGAAATAAAAACTATTCAAGTAGAAAAGTAAAAGTAAAATTATAACTATATGGATATGTGGTATTATATATAGTAAACCCTAAAGATTCCACCAAAAAAATTGTTAGAACTAATGAATGCAGTAAAGTTGTAGGATACAAAATCAATACACTATGCATTTCTGCACACTAACTAATGCATTTCTGTACAATAACAATCAGAACTATCAGAAAGAGAAATTAAGGAAACAACCTAATTTATAATTGCATCAAAAAGAACCAAATATTTAGAAATAAAGTTAACCAAGGAGATGGAAGACCTGTACATTGAAAACTGCAAGACACTGATGAGAAAAATTGAAAGAGATAAATAAAAAGATATCCTGTGGTTATCGATTGGAAAAATTATTATCACCTACATGTTATATCTCATTAATATTACTATATTACCCAAAGAAATCTACAGATTCAGTTCAATTTGTATCAAAATTCCAATGACATTTTTCACAATAACAGAATCAACAATCCTAAGACTTGTAGGAAGCCACAAAAGACCCTGAACAGTCAAAGCAATCTTGACAAAAACAAAAAACAAAAAACAAAAACAAGCCGAAAACATCATACTTCCTGATTTCAAACTACATTACAGAGGTAAAGTAGTCAAAGCAGTATCACACTGGCATTAAAAATTGACACATAGTTCAGTGGAACAGAATAGACAGTTCAGAAATAAACCCATGCATCAGTAGTCAGCAAACTACAAAGGAGCCAAGAATACAAAATGGGGAAAAGACAGTCTCTACAGTAAATGGTGCTGAGAAAACAGGACCACTGCCTTTCACCATACACAAAAACGAACTCAAAGTGGTTTAAATGAACACAAAACCTGAAACCATAAAACTTCTAAAAGAAAACATACACTGTAAGGACGTTGGTATCAGTGATGATGATCAGTCGGTGATGATTTTTTAGGTGTGAAATCAAAGGAAAGGCAACAAATGTAAAAATTATCAAGTGGGGCTATGTCAAACTAAAATCTTTCTGCACAGCAAAGGAAACCATCAACAAAATGAAAAGGCAACCTATGCAGTGGAAGAAAATATTTGCAAACTATATCTAATAAGGTGTTAATATCCAAAATACATTTAAAAATTACACATCAATAGGGGAAAAAATAACCTGATTAAGAAATGGGCAGAGGTAGGGTCTGGGTGGCTCAGTCAGTTAAATATCTGACTCTCGATTTTGGTTCAGGTCATGATCTCGCAGTCATGAGACTGAGCCACAGTCGAGCCCTGTATCGAGCTCTGTGCTGGGTATGGAGTCTATTTGAGATTCTCTCTCCCTTTGCTCCTCTCCCCACCAAGCTCACACACTCTCCCTCAAAAAAAAAAAAAAAAAAAAAAAGGACAATTTTCCAAAGAGGACATAGAAATAGGCAACAGGTGTATGAAAAGATACTCAACATCACTATTATCAGGAAGAGGCAAATCAAAATCACAATGAGATCTCCCCTCACACCTGTTAGGATGGCTATTACCAAAAAGACAAAAAATAACAAATGTTGAAGAGGATGTGGAAAAAAGGGAACCCTTGTGCACTGCTGAGGGAATGTAAATTGGTGCAGCCACTATGGAATTGTGTGGAGTTTCCTTTAAAAATCAGAACTACCGTATGATCCAGCAATTCCACTTCTGTGTGTTTATCTGAAGGAAATGAAAACACTAACTCCAAAAAATATAGGGACTTCCATATGTATTGCTACATTATTTATAAAAGCCAAGACATGGAAACAACCTAAGTGTCCATCAATGGATGAAAGGATAAAAAATGTGATATATATTTATAATGGACCTTACATACATAAGCACAGATGTAATTGAGTATTATTAATCCATAAAAATAGAAAATCCTGGGGCGCCTGGGTGGCTCAGGTCATGATCTCAGGGTCCTGGGACTGAGTCCCACATCGGGCTCTCTGCTCAGCAAGGAGCCTGCTTCCTCCTTTCTCTCTCTGCCTGACTCTCTGCTACTTGTGATCACTCTCGCTAATAAATAAATAAATAAATAAATAAATAAATATGAAAAGGCTTATATTCCATACTCCATGGTAATGATTTTAACTTAAATTCAACCAACACAAAATGACAAACTCTACTACCTCATAATCGTTAAACTCTGAAGGAAATATTTTGAGTGACAATATTAAAAATTATTTTTGTGTTTAAATGGAAAGCCCTTTCCAAATTGGGTGAACATCCCCAAACAAATGCAGGATGTATTATTTGACAAGATTTTAAAGCCTACGTTTTTAAATTGTCACTGGAGGAAATAAGTATGCATAAATTTTCAAAGTTCTAAAAGGTGAATTAATTCCTATCTTAGCATTTATTCTGAGGATTTTCCATGTTAAGAAAATTGTTTTGGGGTGCCTGGGTGGCTCAGTTGGTTAAGCATCTGTCTCTGGCTTGGGGTGATCCCAAGGTCTTGGGCTCCAGCCCAGCCCTACATTGAGCCTGCTTCTCCCTCTCCTGCACCCCCTACCTGTGGTCTCTTTGTCAATAAATAAAAATCTTTTAAAAAATAGAAAATTGTTTTATCGTAAGTTTACACGTTATATATATTAATAGTAGAATTATTTCTTGGGTTTTCCTCATTCTATAGATTTAATTAAGAACACAGATGTGGATGGAACTGGAAGGTATTATGCTGAGTGAAATAAATCAGTCAGAGAAAGACAATTATCATATGGCTTTACTCATATGTGAAATAGAAGAAACAGGGCAGAGGACCAAAGGAGAAGGGAGGGGAAACAGAATGGGAAGTCATCAGAGAGGGAGAAAAACCATGAGAGACTCTTAATCCATAGGAAACAAACAGGGTTGCTGGAGGGGAAGGGGGTCACGGGTTGGGGTAATTGGGTGATGAGCACTAAGAAGGGCACATGATGTGAGGAGCACTGGGTGTTATACACAACCGAGGAGATACTGAACACTGTATATGAAACTAATGATGTACCATATGTTGGCTAATTGAATTTAAATTAAAAAAATGAACATTAGATAATTACGTTGTCACCCAAAATAAGTACTTAAATTTGGAAAGGTTAGCGACATATTTTACCCTCTGTCCTTTTTTTAATAAGGGTCCTTATTTCTAAGCATCCATGTTTTCATTTTCAGCATTTTAATTTGCACAAGCCACAAAGGGAGGTTTGTGTACGGAGAGATTGTGTCCTTTTATAATGTTGACACTATATTTTAAATTTTTTTTTTTTTTAAGATTTTATTTATTTATTTGACAGACAGAGATCACAAGTAGGCAGAGAGGCAGGCAGAGAGAGAGGAGGAAGCAGGCTCCTACTGAGCAGAGAGCCCGATGCGGGGCTCGATCCCAGGACCCTGGGATCACGACCTGAGCCGAAGGCAGAGGCTCAACCCACTGAGCCACCCAGGTGCCCCTATATTTTAAATTTTTAATGGAGGTTTGCAGTAACTCAGTTTGAAAATTAGAAGAAATCAACACTCCCACAAACTTGATCATTCATTAGCTCTGTGGAAAGCACAAGGATGTTTATAGTTGTCAATACACAGTTAAATTTTCCTATTTATCTACTCAAACAGTTCCAGAAAAGGTCAGATTGTATTTATAACAGTGGTTGGGCTGCTGTAGATATCTATCACTAGAGGTATAAAATAGTCTTTGTAATGATTTTACTGCAAGCCAAGAAGAACAATCAGAAATGTTAATTGTGACAGAAAGAGTGAGTGCTGTAAGACAATAGGATTTAAAATGTCTTGGGATCCTAGTTTTACTTAAGGAAATATAAGAAAGTAAAGCAGTTGCACAAAGATGGTTTCCCCTAATGGAAAATTGTATTTTTTTCTTTTCTTTCATAAATATACCCATACCATAGTTGGTCAGACTAATCAATATTGAGACTAAACTTTTGTTTTGCAAATTCAACATTCTATTACTTTTAAACATTTGAATGTCTTAGAAAATTACATACACTAAGCTGGTCCCTGAGTACAATAGAAAAGCAATCAACCATTTTGTCTTTTTTTTTTTCCCCCAACGTGGGCACCAGTCACACTTCTCCAATGAGCATGGGGTCTAATGTTAAACAAAATGACACATTTCTTGTGGCACAAGTTTTATAGACCAAATGAAGCTTTTGGACAAAGTGATTATCTGTGATACTGTAAACTTTAAACCTGACTGCATGGTTTCCTGTTTACTTTCTATATTGCTAAACATTGAAAGTCTCATAACTTTCCTATTTCCCTGATCAAAACTAATTGAAAACATAAAAACTTATAAGTCAAACAAAAATCCTTTATTGCAGCAACGTACTTCACTATTTGCAGTTTCTCTGATCTGTTTTAGAAAGAACATTTCTACTTAATGGGACACTTGCCTAGGCAATACCAAAACTAAATGGAGTGTTTTCTTACACGCTAACAAATGACTCTAACCAATGAAGGAGATAAAGGACCATAAACTCGGAGGGACTCCATTACACCACAATACACTAGACCCTTACCGGACTTAAATAAAGACTATTTCCTAAACAACCAGCACTGGGACTTATTTTAATATACTAAGTACAGGTTTAGCAGGAAGTTTTGCTCTTAACCTTTAATTAGCTTAACTAAAATGAACGTCCCCCTCTCTCGCTCCCTTTCTTGCTCTTAAAAATTCCCAATTCAATCACTTCTGTCATTGGTTTCCTTCTCTTGCAAATTAATATGCTCAGCTTTGTGTGTATGTTTTGTGGTTGTCATTCTTTTTTTTTTTTTTAAAGATTTTATTTATGTGACAGAGATCACAAGTAGGCAGAGAGACAGGCAGAGAGACAGAGGGGGAAGCAGGCTCCCTGCTGAGCAGAGAGCCCTATGCAGGGCTCGATCCCAGGACCCTGAGATCATGACCTGAGCTGAAGGCAGAGGCTTAACCCACTGAGCCACCCAGGCGCCCCGTGGTTGTCATTCTTTGTTTCGTTTTGTTCTTACCTTCAGTGTAAATTCTTACCTTACATTTCAACAGTATGAGGGTACCACTGAGATTTCTTTTTTTTTTTTTTTTTTTTTTTAAAGATTTTATTTATTTATTTGACAGAGAGAAATCACAACAAGGCAGAGAGGCAGGCAGAGAGAGAGAGAGAGAGAGGGAAGCAGGCTCCCCGCTGAGCAGAGAGCCCGATGCGGGACTCGATCCCAGGACCCTGAGATCATGACCTGAGCCGAAGGCAGCGGCTTAACCCACTGAGCCACCCAGGCGCCCCACCACTGAGATTTCTTTAGGAGTCTCACTCACAAGTACTATGACACTTGTCAACAGAAAGTTAAACCTTAGCTTTCATGGGACCTTTTTTGCTCATATTAGTTTTCTGGTGGTCCCACACCGTGAGTGAGTCATAGAAAATTACCATCTCCTGTGAGAGTTTGTTTTAATTCTCTAAAGGACTTTTAATTTTTTCCCATAAAATTTCATTTTTTAAAAAAGATTTTATGTATTTATCTGAAATAGAGAGAGAGGGAAATCATGTATATGGGCGAGTTGGGTGTTGCTGAGGGAAAGGGAGAAGCAGACTCTATGCTGAGCAGGGAGCCTGTTGTGTGACTTCATGTGGGGCTCGATCCCAGGACCCTGAGATCATAACCTGAGCTGAAGGCAGACACTTAACTGACAAAGCCAACCAGACACCCCTAAAATTTCAGTTTTGACTTGTCTACTTATGATTTGGAGGGAGAAGAGAGGCTATTGAAGCCTTTTTCAGGATTTGTGTTTTTCATCTGTAAAGGACAACGCTTCTGTGTCTATTCTATGTGAAGAGTGGTACTGCCAAGCTTTAAACAGTTAGATCCTCCTCCTTCATTGGAATCCATTTTAATTTGAATTATTCAGTTGCTTATAAATTATAAATCTATTTTATAACTTAAGCCTCTGCCTTCGGCTCAGGTCATGATCCCAGGGTCCTGGGATCGAGCCCCGCATCGGGCTCTCTGCTTGGCTGGGAGCCTGCTTCCTCCTCTCTCTCTCTCTGCCTGCCTCTCTGCCTACTTGTAATCTCTATCTGTCAAAAAAAATAAATCTTAAAAAAAAAAAAATTAAAAAAAATATATTTTATAACTTATAAAGTTGTTTCATTATGTGTATATCCTAGGAATATCTACCCAACACATAAGCTATAATACAAAATGGGAGTACATTAATACACTGGATTATAAAGTTTTACAGAATATTCAGAAGCTCTAGTGTTAATTGGTTTACAGAGACTGAATACTTACAGATTTCTAGAACAGTGTTTGGCTTTCTAAAGAACACTTTTCTGTTTAGACAGCAATTTTAAAAAGGGGGTTTATCCTTGTTTAGTTGGTTATAAAATTAAAAGTAATGAAGCTTTTTCATTATTATGTTCATGTTTTTAAATAAAGTGCTAATATGATTTTACAAATACAAAAAGAGGAAATTTTTATATGATATTTCAAATAAAATGAATCACTTAAATTTGATAATATGATTTTGCCCTGGTTTTACCAGAGTATAAAAATGTAAGTGTGATCTGTTTTGTATACTATTTACTTTACTATCCTACAGAAAACATAATTAATGAAAACTTCCTATTCTTGATAACAGGTTTACTGGCCTTAGGCTACTTTACTTTCAAAGATGTTTAAGATTGACCTAAGATTATATTAACAATGAAAAATGTAAATTAGACATCCAATAAATTGAATTATAATATCCAATATCTTCATAAAACAGGTTATTTCTGGTAGCTTCAGACATGAAAACTTACATGAAACTAGAGTTTCCCTAATAAAATTACTGAGACCAAATGACATATTCTGTAGGATGGTTTGTTTTTTGGTTTTTTTTTCAAAGATTTTATTTATTTACTTGACAGACAGAGATCACAAGTAGGCAGGGAGACAGGCAGAGAGAGAGGGGGAAACAGGCTCCCCGCCGAGCAGGGAGCCCAATGTGGGGCTCAATCCCAGGACCCTGAGATCATGACCCCAGCTGAAGGCAGAGGCTTAACCCACTGAGCCACCCAAGTGCTCCTGTAGGATGGTTTTTAAATCGGCATTAAATCAATTGTTCTTTAGGGATGCCTTAAATCTAATTTCTGAGGTACCTATTTGGCTTTGATACTTGAGAGATTTTATTGATTGAGTAGTTTTAATCAAAACAAGTAAAACAAAATTCCTAAGATGGAGAGTAAAAGCATTTTGACTTATACAATAGTTATTATATTTTTTCTTACATCTTAACTACCTTGTTCTTTTTTAATTTATATTAACAATTATCTTTTTTTTATTGTAGTAATAACACCATGAGATCAGTCTTTCCAATAATTTATTGAGTGTACAATATAGTACTGTTTAACAATAGACACAATATTGTATAGTCTGTTTCTAGAACTTACTCCTCTTATATAAGTAAAATTTTAGACCCAAAAAACAGCAAGTTCCCAACTCCTGTTGGGAGCCATGAGGCCTGGTAGAGGGCATTGCCTCACTAGGTTAAGGTTTGAACTAATGCAGGCCTAACCCTGCCGAGGCAGTGATCACCCCGCAGGTGACTGCGGAGGGCAGGATAGCCCCACACATAAGAATGGTCTGTTAGTCTCTTGCCTTTTCCCCTGATCCCCGTATCTCTCCCAAATAAAGAGCCCCTTGCTAATCTGTGGTAAACATCTCTCAGGCTTATGGGCTGGAGCAACTCCAAGGAGATAAATTATTCTGTACCTAGGACAATGGAGAACTTTAAATGTGTACCGCAACAGACGGTGTCCTACCTAAGTTGAAGTTTGTCCAAGGCTTTCACAAACCGAGCCATTAAAATACACCCTGCCTCCTACAAAGTTAATGCCTTCTCGTTCCTACTTCTCCCCTATATACTTAGTTTCTTCAGATTGCTTCTCGTTTTCCATTGACCTATCTCGTTTTCCTACAGTTCTTTACTATCTAGTTTATCCCTAAAGTTCTTCATTTTCCATTAACCTATACCTTGTTTTACTGCAGACCCCAAAATAAGTTACCAAAAAGCACATATTTGTGCTACCTCTGAGGGACATGATTACTCAAGAAGCAAGACCCTGTCCCCCATCCCTGGAGCTAGTCTGTACCCTTTATGGCTTAACTAAAATAACATGTGGTGAACAAAGAGAAATTATCCGGTGAATGCTTGTAACCCCCTACCCCAATTAAACTGCCTATATAAGAAGCTCGATAATCAGAATAAAGATGGAGATGCCTGACTACTGACCAGAACTCACTGTGTGGCTCTCCCATTCATCTCGCCAATGCTACCCCTACTTCAGGGACACCTGGACCTGCCAAGGCTGGACCCCAACAAACCCCCCTCTCCCAGATCCTGAAAATCACCATTCTACTATCTATGACTCTGACTCTTTTAGGTTCTGCGTATAAATGGAATCTTGCAGTATTTACCCTTCTGTGATTGGCTAATTTCATGGACTGTAATGTCCTCCAGGTTAATACATGTTGTTGCATATGGCAGGATTTTCTTCATTTTTAATACTGAACAATATTCTCATTGTATGTGTATATCAAAGATTATTTAGCCAAACAGTTGTTGAAGAACCTCTAGATTGTTTCCATTTGCTGGATACTATGGATAATGCTGCAGTGAACTAGAGAACACATAAGTTTCTTTGATAACCCCAATTTCAATTCTTTTGGGTACATATCCAAAACTGAGATTACTGGTTCATATGGTAGTTCTGTTTTTAATCTTTTGAGGGAACCCCATATTATTTTCCATAGTAGCTACACCATTTTACATTCCCACCAACAGAACACAAGTGTTCCTTTTCTTTACATCTTTACCAACTCTTGTAATCTCTTGTCTTTTTAATAATAACCATGCTAACAGGTGTGAAGTGATCTCTTTATGGTTTTGATTTGTGATTCCCTCGTGTTTAGTAGCATTATCTCATGGTATTTTAATTTATAACTCTCTAATTGCATATGATGAAGAGTACCTTTAAAAAAATTATTTTTGTTTATTATTATATTTTTATTATTATGTTTATTATTTTTATTATGCTCTCCATTTTTATTTATATTATGTTTTAAATATTTATTATTATTTTCATTATGGTGATGAGTACTGGGTATTATACAAAACTAGTGAATTATTGAGCACTACATCAAAAACTAATGAAGTATTATATGTTGGCTAGATGAGTATCTTTTCATAAGCGTATTTCTCATCTATAGATCTTCTTTAGTGACATATCTGTTCAGGTCTTTTATTTACTTATTAATTGGTTTATTCATTTTTTCACTCTTCATTTTATAGCATTCTTTGTGATTTGGGATAATTGTCCTTTGTCAGTATATCTTTTGCAAATATTTTCTTGCAAATATTTGCAAATATTGGCTTGTCTTCTCATTAACTTGTATCCATTTCTAACCTTCATTAAAGCTAAGAGTACTAGAGGCATGTGTGAATCAGTGTTATATCAAGACTTGGCTAACTGTCTGCTCATTCTAGAATATTAATGTTAGTGTCAGATATGGTTCAATTCTAATCCGATATCTTCTACTTACTAAACGTATAACATTCAGATTTTACTGTTTAACCTACAGATTTACTACTTAACATTTTAACATTATCTCATCAAATGATTTTTAATGAGCATGAAATAGCACATGTGTTATTAAAGCTCTGTCAGAACATAAAGAATATATGCAGATACACTAAACAAATGGTACAGTATTACAAGAACACATGAGGAATTCATTAAATAGTGCAGTCTTAGCAGGTGCTCAGTCAGAGCTCATAGAGACTGCAATTCTCTTCAGGAACTATACAATCATTCAGGATACAGTACAGCCATGTGGCCATGGTTCCTTTATTGCTTTCATAGCAACAGCTGTACATTATTTGCTATTCTAGTGCTTCTCCTTCATCCTCTGTATTGTTCAGCTTTGGATCTTGCCACTGCCTGTATTCTATTTCTACATGTTTTATGCAAAACTCTTCAAGACAGACCTGATTGGTTTGAAGAACCAGCACTATTATTAAGCTCTGGACTCACCTATGGTTGAATGGCTTTGGAAATGGAAAAGATATCCTTTCCATGCCCACTCAGCTGTTGCAAGAATGACTGAGGGTACCTGGGTGGCTTTGTTGGTTAAGAATGACTGAGCCTGTACTCAGCTTCTCAAGGAAAAAAAATACTGTGATTAAAAAAAAAAAAATCCTTACTATTGATATATATGTGTGTGTGTGTGTGTGTGTGTGTGTGTGTATGAATTTCAAATATATAAAATTTACATACAAATGTACTATTATTTTATATCATAATACCTCTTAATAAGTCTACCATATTGACTTTACATCTGAAATCAACAAACATGTCTCTTCCATGTTTATTTTTTTCTGGGATTTATTTTTTTCTGGGAACATTCTTTCTAGATATTTTTATAATTGATCTCATCTAGTAATTCCAGACTCAGCTTAAATATACTTCCTAAATCATTAGACTTTCTCCGGCCAACCGTCTAAGGTCACTTCCCACTGAATTACCAGGTTACCATGTGAAATACCTTATCTAAAACAGATTTATTTTTCTCTTTGTTATTGTATGGGAATATAAGCATCATTAAGGCCTGGAGTACGTCTGTTTCATCACCCTGAATCACTGCAACACGACACATTGACTAGAGCAGATTAGATGCCTATTAGATGATTGGAATACACTAATGGTTTATTAGCAGACATTTAGGACAATTATTTCCCTCTAGCAGATACATGTATCAAACACCTTGGCACTACACAATTATAGAAAGTGTTCCTGACAAATGCTTCCCAAAATTTAATACATGAAAATGTCATATAGTTTTTAGTTTCCCGAGACAGGACTTCTATACATTCTGACAACGTGTAGAGGCTTTGTTTGCTATTTGGTTTTCCAAGCCTCTTGAATGCTTTCAAAACCCTGAAACTCTGCTAGTGTTGGAATGGGAGTATCTCACAAACCACTGCAGTGATTCTCTAGCCCCCCAAAGCCTAGATTCTATGCTCTGGGGAACATCAAAAAATAATAGTGTGCTTTATTTTCTGAAATATAGAGAGATCCGTTTCCTTTTCAAGTTCTCATAGCTTGCTGCATGGGAGCAGTTTACTGGATAAGGAAACCTCAAATTCCACAAAAAAAAGAAAAAGCTATTAGTATTTTATTTTTTGTAGGGAAATACACTGATACAGGGTTATTTTTCAGTATTTTTCATGACACTATTGGTTAAATGATACCTACAATTGCTTATTATGCATATATAGTAAATACTGAAAAAATAAAAAAAATAGAATGAGGGAAGGTACAGAAAGAAAGAAATGTAGCCAGTTAAACTTTGGTATTTTTTTTCCAGAGTTTTGACATTATTTTAATTACTAATTGCAAAAACATAAAATGTTATTTTATTCTTTCTAGTTTTCTCTGCTAACAACAGACCTAAAATTTGAGATCACTTTATCACATTCGATAACTTCCAAAGTAGACTCTAATTTATAAGAGTAGTTTACACAGGAAGATTCCTGAGAATACTCTTTTCACAGAGCCACGATAAAGTCTTCCTGGCATAGTGCTGGAGGGCTCTTTCTGTATTAATAAGTTTTGTGGCCAGAAATCTTGTTTTTATTCAAAGAAAAGAATATGAAGAAAGCAAGTAATTTGTACAAAATTGTAACAAAATGTTCCCTTAAAATCTGAAGAAAATAGAAGTGCATGCAAACAAAAATGTGTAAATAGATTTGTAATAAGTGTAATTTTTATTTGATATAAGGTTGTAATTTAAAAAGATAAAAAGTAAGAGCCTGTAGGGTGAAATATTTCTTGAAATAGTGTTGGCATGAATTTCAGGTGCTGGTAAAAATGAAAAAGTAATTTTTAATATTATGCCTCTGGAATTAAATTTAAAATTGACTTTTTGCTATACTTAAATCAATTTTTATTATCTCTCTAATGTTATCATTTTGGAATTATAAAAAGTGTATGAAATGGGAATAAAAGGGATTAGTTTACATATGTATATAATTCTTTTATTGGTTTATTTTTGAAATAAATTGGGAAAGTATTTTGGAGCATTATCAATTGAGAATACAAATATAACAAAATCCATTCTAGGTAGTTTAGTAAAATATGTTAGGTTGTTCACAGATTGTCGGGGAGGGCCAGAAAGTAGGAACTATGCCTAAACACACTATTTAGCACCAATGACACTGTATCTGGGTACCAGCATTTCGGTTACTACAATCCATGAAGAATCAATTCTTCATTACCACACTGACAGAGCACAGAGAAGGGGAGCCTGGGTGGCTCAGTGCGTTAAGCCTCTGCCTTTGACTCAGGTCATGATCTCAGGGTCTGGGGATCGAGCCCCGCATTGGACTCTCTGCTCAGCAAGGAGCCTACTTCCTCCTCTCTCTCTCTGCCTACTTTATTTTATTTATTTACAAGTAAATAAATTTCTTTTTTAGAAAAAAGAGAATACGTGGATGAGTGTGTGTGTGTGCGTGTGTTTGTATGTGTGCATATACATACACACATGTGTAAGTAGAGAAATATATGTGTATGTGTGTGTGTATATATATGTACACACACATACACACACATATATTTCTCTACTTACATATGTATGTATATATATGTACATATGTGTGTACATATATGTATACACACACATACACACACACATAGGAGAGAGGGAAAGAAAGAAAGAGGTAAACATGAACAAATGATTATTTGAAGCTTTTTGCCTTTAAAGCCTACTATCAATCATCAATGAAATGCTTTTGTTCATTTGACTAATTTTAAAATTAAATGTACATGACCTAATTTTATCTGTTACTATTTTATCCATAAGGATGCTTGGCACATAGTGAGAACTTAAAACATATGTATTAAATGAATAAAGAGATGAGTAAGGTAAAAAGGATAAAGTTGGGCAACATCAACAAATTGATAAAGAAAGACCATTAGTGAACATTTTTAAAATACGTTCTGACCTTAAAGTGACTGAAGAAACTCAGATAACAATCAAGATACTGGCACGGACAGACTACTCAGCTTTAAATCCTGAAAGTAGGGAGAGTTGAAATTTAAGAAATTTGAGACAAGAGGATAGTTACATAACTGAAAATGTTTTAAAAAGGTACACTGCAGAACAAGAAAAATTGATGTAGAAAAATCATTATTGAGATAGATCAGACTATTCAGTAAATCATTCCCTCCCTGCTACCTATTACTAGAGAACCACTTCCTGACCCGCTGATGTTTGGCCAAGTAATGGCTCTGAGAATATGAGTAGACATATGGTGGGCCTGTTTAGAAACTGGGTCTACGATCTCGTCTGATCTCGGAAGCTAAGCAGGGTCGGGCCTGGTTAGTACTTGGATGGGAGAAACTGGGTCTAATGAGATTTTTTTTTTTTTAAAGATTTTATTTATTTGACAGACAGAGATCACAAGTAGGCAGAGAGGCAGGCAGAGAGAGAGGGGGAAGCAGGCTCCCTGCTGAGCAGAGAGCCTGATGCGGGGCTCGATCCCAGGACCCTGAGATCGTGACCTGAGCCAAAGGCAGAGGTTTTAACCCACTGATCCACCCAGGCACCCCTCTAATGAGATTTTTGAGAGATTCTGCATGCCCTTTATCAACCTGTGATTTTTGCCTTAGAAATCTATGACCCAATATCCAGAGCTCCATTAGCCTGGATCCCAAAATGAGATACAAAGAGCAAATCCTCCACAGCCAAATGGCACTCAATAGCCAGAAGCAGATCTGTCGCTGCCAAACTCAGATACTTGAACGAAGCTTATCATCGTACCATAGTTTCATGTGGGTGGTTATATACTACTACAATGGCAAGAGCTGACACATGAACATGAGTCATGGATCCATGTTCATGGACTGGAAGAATTAATATTGTTAAAATGTCCTTAGTACCCAAAGCAATCGATAGATTGAATAAAATCCCTGTCAAAATGCCAATCACATTTTCACCAAACTACAACAGATAATACTAAAATCTGTAGGAATCCACAAAAGACACTGCAGAGCCAAAGCACTCTTGAGAAAGAACAAAGAGAATATCACAATTCCAATTTTCATGATATAGTACAGAGCTATAGTAAATAAAACAGTATGGTACTGGCACAAAAACAGACATACAAACAAATGAATCAGAAGAGGGGACCTCAATTATAAAGTCAATTAATATGTGACAAAAGAAGGAAGAATATACAATGGGGAAAATCCATTCTCTCCAACAAATGGTGCTGGGAAACTAGACAGCTACGTGGAAATGAATTAAACTGGGCCACTTTTTTTATACCATGCAAAATAATAGCCTCAAAATGGATTAAAGATCTAAATGTGATACCTAAGACCATAAAACTCCTAAAAGAGAGCCCAGTCAATAATTTCTCTGATATTGGCTGTAGTGCCATTTTTCGGGATATGTCTCCTCAGGCAAGGGAAACAAAAGCAAAAATAAACTACTGGGACTACCCCATAATAAAAAGCTTTTGTACAGTGGAAAACCACTAGTTGATAAACCATCAATCAAATGAAAAGGCAACCTACTGAATGGGAAAAGGTATTTGTATATGATATATCCAGTAAGGGGTTAATATTTCAAAATATATAAAGAACATATATAACTCAATACCAAAAACAAAGAACAAATGGGCAGAGGACACAAACAGACATTTTTCCAAAGAAGACATACAGATGGTCAGTAGACACATAAAAAATGCTCAACATCATTCATCTGTCAGGGAAATGCCAATCAAAACCAAAAGGAGACTTACCTTACACCTGTCCAAATAGCTAGTATCGAAAGGACACAAAATAACAAGTGTTAGCAAGTGTTAGCAATTATATGTAGTAAAAGGAACCTCTGTGCACTGTTGGGGTAACTGGTGCAGCCACTCTGGAAAGCAATACAGAGTTTTCTCGGAAAATTAAACATAGAAATACCATGTGATCCAGTAATTCCACTACTTGGTATTTACCCAAAGAAAACAAAATCACTAATTTGAAGATATGTATGCACCCCTATGTTTACTGCAACAATAGCCACGCTATGGAAGCAATCCAGGTGTCCACTGACAGATGAATAAAGATGTGGGGTATGCATACGTGTGTGTGTGTGTGTATACATACACACACACACACACATGAGCAATATAACTTAGCCATGAAAATGAAAATGAATGAATCTTGTTCTTTGTGACAACATGGATAGACCTAGAAGGGTATTATGCTCAGTGAAATAAGACAGAAAGACACATACTATATGATTACACTATACATGGACTCTAAAACACAAATGAATGAACAAAAAGCATAAAAAGGCCCATATGTATAGAGAACAAATTGATGGTTGCCAGGGAAGGTAGTAAGTGTGGGGAGATGGGCAAGATGGGTAAAAAGGAGTAGGAGATACAGGCTTCCAGTTAGGGAATGAATAAATCATAGGAATAAAATGTATGGCATAGGGAATATAGTCAACAATAATGTAAGAGCATTGTATGATGACAAATGGTAGCTACACTGGTGATCAGCATAGCATTATGTATAAACTTGTTAAAACACTATGTTGTACACCTGAAACTAATGGGACATTTTCTGACTACTATACATATATATATATAATACATATACATATGTACATGTACATACATGCATACACGTGTGTGTGTCTGTATGTCTGTGTGTGTCTGTGTATTTAAAGAGTAAAGATAAACTGAAAAGCTCTGTGGTAGCAAAACAATAGGATTCAAAGATGCCCATGTCTTTTTTTTTTTTAATTTTATTTATTTGAGAGAGAGAGAGAGAGAACATAGGAGGGGAGAGGTCAGAAGGAGACGCAGACTCCCCGCTGAGCAGGGAGCCCCATACGGAACTTGATCCCAGGATTCCAGGATCATGACGGGAGTGGAAGGCAGTTGCTTAATCAACTGAGCCACCAGGCACCC
The DNA here is from genome assembly GCF_922984935.1 of Meles meles. Taxonomy (NCBI): domain Eukaryota; kingdom Metazoa; phylum Chordata; class Mammalia; order Carnivora; family Mustelidae; genus Meles; species Meles meles. The sequence goes on along the minus strand of NC_060068.1, from coordinate 60,247,359 downwards.
CACCCATGTCTTAATACAGTATGTTAGTTTACTTGACAAAGGAGAATTAGGATTGCAGATGGAAATGAGGTTGCTTATCAGTTTATTTTGAGATGAGGAGATTATTTTGGGTTATCTAGGTTGGCTCAATACAGTTGAAAAATTGCTTATTGGAGGACAGAGACAGACCTAAAAGAATCCAAGATGGTAGTATGAGAGGGACCCAGCTGACATTACTGGATTGGAAGAGAAAAGGGTTACAAGGAATGGGGGGAAGACTGTAGAAGCTGAAAAATTCCAGGAAATAGATTCTCCCCTGGAGTCTCCACAAAAAAAAAAAAAACAAAAAAAAACAACAAAAAAAAAACATAGCCCGGGGCACCTGGGTGGCTCAGTGGGTTGAGCTTCTGCCGTAAGCTCAGGTCATGATCTCGGGGTCCTGGGTTCGAGCCCCACATCAGGCTCTCTGCTCAGCAGGGAGCCTGCTTCCTCCTCTCTCTCTGCCTGCCTCTCTGCTTACTCGTGATCTCTCTCTGTCAAATAAATAAATAAATCTTAAAAAAAAAAAAAAAAACCTAGCCCTACTGACATCCTGACTTTAACCCAGTGAAGCTAACATTGGTCCTCTCTCTTCCAGAACTATAAGCTCATAAACTGTGTTATTTTAAGCCACATAAACAAGCAGACAGGGCAGTATCTTCCACGTAAACAGCAAATGTCATGTGATACTGGAGCAATGTTTACACATTTTTCAGAACAATTTTAACCCAAATATTAAAATCCAACTGTTGCAAATTTATTGAAAGAACAGAGATGAAACAAAGGTCAAACTATTCAAAGAAGAAAAGGTATACATGAGAAAGTCTCCACGAAAATTCTTGAGTGGATTTCAGCCAACAACAAAATAAATCTAAGTAAGATAATTACAAGTGTAAAGCTGTAACAAAACAGACAACTGATATTGAGCAGTTAGAAAATTTCCACAGAACTTAAGCCCAAACAGCTAAGTATTATAGAAAGAAACATCTTAAATACCATAACTCTTAAAAAATAAAATGAGTATAATTGTCCAATAGGAGTCAGGAAAGGAGAGGAAAGAGAAATCAATAGCAGGAAGTAAAAGTGTACTTATCTGTCATTTTCCACCATCATTTTATAGTTATTTTTAGCTCCATTTTCTGACTCAAGATATGGTTTATTTTGGTGAATATTCCATGTGCACCAAAAAGGAAGTATTTTCCACTTTTGGGTGAGGTACTCTCTAAATGTCAGTTATATCCAGCTGGGTTTCGGTGTTGTCAGGTCTTCGAGATTATTTCTCTAGTAGTCTGTCAGTTACTGCAAGAAGAGTATTGGAGGTCTCAGCGAAAACAATGCATTTGTCTCCTGTTTCTACTAAGTCCATGTTTGCTTCATGTATTTTGAAGTGCTTTTGTTAGGTACATGTATATTTTAGACTATTATGTCTTTTTCGTGAATTGACTTTATTATGTAATATCCCTTTTATTCTTGTTAATTTTCTTTGATCTATGGTCTGTCATTAGATACAATTTTACTTTTGCCTGAAGAACTCTGTATAACAATTAAAAAAACAAAACAGGTTTTCTTGCAAAGGATTCTCTTAGTTTTCTTTAATCTGGGAATGTATTCACCTTCATTCTTAAAAAATATTTTCAATGGACATAGATTTCTGGGTTGACAAGTTTATTTCAGCTCTTTAAACATACTGAGCTACTTCCTTCTGGCCTCTATAGTCTTTGAAGAGAAATATAATGTCATTCCCATTGTTGTTAGCTTTCAAATTTTCCTCTAGCTGCTTTCAGTATTTTTTCTTTGCCTCTAATTTTAGCAGTTTATATGTCTGTTTCCATTTCTTTGCATATTATTGAAGGAGGTCATGAGAAGACAAGACTGCCACTTAGCCTGGGAGTTGGACCTAGACAGTCAAGAGGATCCTCACTCCCATCCCTGTCTCTGGTATGTACGTTCTGCTTACTGTTTTCATGGTAGGACCTGGTTTCAAGTATGCACACGTGAGAGAGTAACATGCCATTGAGACCATCTAGACTGTGTACATGACCTGAACTTTGTTAAAGTTTCCATATGAACTCCTAAGATCTTGATAGGTGGATATCCTTGTCTTGTGGCTTCCCAAGACAAACCTTATATGTAATTTTCCTTCCGTGTTAAACCTATTGCCTACTAATCTAGAGCGGTCCTCCTCTTTGTTTTGTCTGTCCTTTGCCCTGGGTGTATGGGAGCTGGTTTTGCATTTCACCTGGGAAAATCCTCAGGTTGCCAGTCAACATGTGTATACTATTTGGGGTTCACTGAATTTTTTTAATCTACATATTTGTATATTTGACAAATTTGGGGATTTTGCAGCCTCTTTTTCATCTTTTTAACTTTTCTTTATTTTTCTATTTAAATTTTTCTCAACTTCTATGAGGGGTGGTACCTCAAAGGAACCGGATACACTGTTCATATTTTTCAAGTCTTTTCTTTTTTAGTCAGATTGATAGATTTATCATTAAGTTCCCTCCTATCCTTTGTCATCTCCATCCTGCTACTGAATTCAAAACAAAGAAGGAGTTTTTTTATTATTTTTCTGTTCTAAAATTTCCATTTGATTTTTAAATAATTTTCCCATTCTTTATATCATTTATTATCTTGCTGAGAATTTTTGTCTTTCCATTCATTTCACAGGTGTTTGTCCTTATTTATTGGAATATTTTTACAAAGTGTTGCCTTAAAGTTTTTCTCAAATGTAACATCTGTTGACTCAAGTTCGATTCTGTTGGTGATCTTTTTCCATGTGAATTGTTATTTTTCTGAGTACTTTTTATGCCAACCAATTTTGGATTGTCTGATTTTCATTTTGAACAGTATGAGATGATATCTTGTTTAATCCTATAGAGTATGTTGGTATTTTCATTATCTTTTTTTTTAATAGTTTTTTTTTTTTTTTTTAAAGATTTTATTTATTTATTTGACAGAGAGAGATACAAGTAGGCAGAGAGGCAGGCAGAGAGAGTGAGAGGGAAGCAGGCTCCCTGCCGAGCAGAGAGCCCGATGCGGGACTCGATCCCAGGACCCTGAGATCATGACCTGAGCCGAAGGCAGCGGCCTAAACCACTGAGCCACCCCAGGCGCCCCGGTATTTTCATTATCTTGACAGAAAATCAACCTAGTTAGTTAATTAAGACTAAGTTCTGTGGGTCATGGCATCAGTAGAATTGTTGCTTTCGAATCTTTGCAGGACTATTCAGAGCTGTCTTATCTGTGCCATGACCACTGCCTAATTTGGGATCTTGGCAATAGTCTAGCTCATGACTCAGTTTCCAATATCTGTGCATTTTGTTTAGATCAGATTCACATAAGCGCATCTTGGACATTGTTAGCTCAGGAGTTCTTCAACAGCTCTAGGTGTTTGCTTCCTAAGTATGTCTCCCTTCTCATCCCCTACCTACTTTGTAATACCCTGGAACTTCTTCTTCTTCTTCTTTTTTAATGGTTTGGCCAGAAGTCTGCACCTTTATTTTCCTAGATCTGCTATGAACTCCTAATATCTGAGCTTGTGATTCAAGAGACAAGACAACAGAGGGGAAGAAAACTTGCTAACTATAGAGATCTGTTTTATTCTATTGGGACTATGGTCCTCTGATTGGAATAAATTTCCCTACCCTAGATTTTCAGATAATCCAGCTGCCCATTTTGCTCCTGCTTCTACTGCTGCACCATACTCTTGTTTGGGTACTGACATATAGGAAAACTGAGAAAATGTAAACCATTAAGGATTCCTCTTTCTTGTTGTAAATGTTAGGAGACTCTTTTTCCTCAAGCCAAAATTAGAAGGCTTATTCTTGACCATCCCTGGTCAGGGTCCTTGTCTGCTTCTAGGTTTCAGGCTGCACTAAGGGAAAGTCAGGGCATACCAGTAGGGAAAAAAAGGACAAACTTAACACTCTTTGGATGATATTTTGAATTTTGGCTTTACTCCTCAATGTACCTGCTACTTTGTACTTTTCAGAGCCCTCAAATAGCTGTTCCATGAACTCTGCCCAGGTATTATATAGCTGTATTCAGTAGGAAAGATGGTGGAATGTGTTTACTTCAGAACTCTTCACCTGATCCTTAAAAAGTCTAATTGTTAGTCCTAAACGAAAGAGGTCACCGTACTTAGATTTTCAGAATAACACATTTTTAGAACTCTCTATAACTTGAGCTATTGAATCTTTATTCATTTTTTTCCAGTCCATTTTTTCATTGTAAGCATACAAAAAAATCAGTTGAAGTCCAAGTTTTGTCAACTCACCAGTCTCTGCGTACTCTGGCACTTCTTTTCTTCAGTAAAATGAATGAGCCAGGGCAAAATATTTTAATATATTACTTTCAATTCAAATCATTTAAGTTTCAATTTAAATAAACTAAAATCCCCATATTTAATTTTTGTTATCTCTCAATGACATATTAAGTATGGTAGATTAGGGCATAGTTCTATCATATATTAAATATATTGGTTCTGACAATACAATCTATTGTTAGAGAATTTGGCTGTAATTTCTGAAACACTGCCTAGCATTTTCAGAAACCCTGTCAAATTTTGATTGCAAATAAATTAAAACTGTACAAATAAGTTGTAGCTTACATAGCCAAAACCATGGCTGTTTTCTTCAAAGATTCTATTGATCACTCTAGGAGTAAGGCTTGCAAATATTGCTTACAGAGCAGTAGATATAGCTTATATGCCATATCCAGCTACAAATCTAAATTGGGAGAAATTAGTGCAGCATCTATAGGAAATTTCTTTCCAAGTAACCATTAAGTAGATCTTATGAACATTGTTTGCATGAATCACCTTGAGGGAAAGTAATCTTTTTAAGGGTTCCTCATGTAGACAGAGTTACCAAGACATGTCTCCCCTTAATGTGTTTAGAAATTAATTGGAAGAAGGCAAGAGGGTGGTGCATAATAGTTTTGTATGAGAGGCAGGGAATAATGGATGGCTCTCATCCAAGATACATTTGCTCTGGTGATTTTATCACCATACCACAACTCAAGTTATAGTCCTCACATGGAAGAGTCAGACACCTAATTTCATCAAAACAAGTATGGGCTTTCTACCTTAGGAATAATTATATCAACAAACCTGAAGGCTGGTATATGAGAACAGAATATTAACCATATTTTATCATAGTACATGAACCCAGCTACACGAATAGGCAGGCCTATAAAGAATGCCAAGTCATAATCAGAAAATTACTAATTTTAATCAGATGAATTTAAAAATGGCATCAGTTCTAAGAGAGTCTGTTCATTTCTACAACAGGGTTTATTTAGTCATTGAAACTATAATTATTGGTATCAGTGGGTGAGATAACCAGTGCTGGCTCCACTGAGCTTGTTTGGGAATTCACGATCTCAAATCTATTGGCTAAGGCTGCTATTGGGATTCATCGGATCTGACAACTTTATCTGATATTCATACTGAAGCATTCTCTCTATTACTGTTTTTAGAAATATCACATTTTATATTCATCAAGATTAAAATGGAAGTATTTCTATGTACACACACACACTCATGTCTAAATTCTTAGGGAGAAATAACAAGCCTATTTATATGAGAGTTGTTCTAAGTTTTTTAAAAATTAGTGGTCAAAGTTTGGAAGCAGAACATGCCAGGTCCATGACTAGTATACAGAAAATACTGTAATATACTTATTTATATTTCTTTCTCTTGCCCCTACCTCTGAAAGCACGTGAGGCAGTTAATAGGTAGAAATATAGCAAAATATAAGATTTGGCAAGATAAAACCATCACCTTTGGTAGTGTGACAGTTGTGGTTCTGTGGATGCATTCAGAATATATCAGGCAAGAATTCAATTTCTTTGCTTTAAAGTGAAGCATAAAGTGCTTCATGTGAAGATGAAGTGAAGATGAAGAAATTCTCATTGCTACCTCTAACCTCAACCTTAGTTGTCAACTAAGACAACTTCACTTTTTAGGTCCTTCACTTGAAATATTCTATTTTCAGATATCAAGATATCAGATATTCTGTGACCAAGACCCAAATTGAACTATCATAACAAAGAAATGTGGATATACTCTTTCAGACAGCTGAGAACTGAGAAATTCGAGGTTGCAGCTAGCTTTAACCATGAATGGACTTATGGACTTAAATTAATCTCAGGTCTTTGTCTCTTTGCTCATTTCTTGATTCCAGTAGTCTTTGCTTAGCTTGATTCTTCAAGGATGATCTCTCTACTTGTTGAATAATCTGACTACCAAGGCACACCTCAGGAGTCCCTGAGTATAACATCCCTCTTAGGAATACATCTTTCCTGACAGGTTATACCAAATATACATAAATTTTTTTCAGCTTGGACTTCATATCAATTTTTGAAACAATGAATTGGCCAGCTTATGAGGTTCTTTTGTTGCTCTTATTTGTGACACATGCCTAACCTCTCTGTTCATGATATGAATTTGCTTAATTTAGGCTGTAAAATATGTGTTCCCCTCAGGTAGAGAGGTATGAAAACAGATAAATCATCTGATCTTCACTACAGTGTATTTTCCAAAGGTATTTTCCATTTGCTCCATTAGATCCATTCTCTACTACTTCCTAATCTGCTCTCTACAAGAAGCGAACCAGGACAGACTAAATCAATGAGCACCCTTTCCTCTGTTTTGTTTTTGTTTGTTTGTTTGTTTGTTTGTTTCAGGCACTAAGATCCTTGGACCTGGATCTGAGGGAGGTAAGAACGATGCTGATTATTTTGTCAGATCCTCTCTGTGGAGACACTCAGGCTAACTGTAGGTATCACCTCAAGAAGAAGTTTACTCAAGGTCGTCACTTTTCTCCTGGTGCACTTTTCTTCATTAGTCACCCTGTTCACCTTGACTCACATCTGATGGTGCTATTTGCTTCTTCTTGAAAACCCTATTGATAGAATATGTTTGTTCACTGGCCTTCACAGGCTCTATGATTATGTTTCTTAATTTCTTAATTTGTCTTTATTATTTCCCTTTTTTATTTTGATCAGTTTTATCATTAATTTGCTGAGTGGATAGTGGAATTCTTACTTTGCGTTTTTGGTTGTTTTTTTTTTTTAACCTTTCTATATATCTGGGATTTTATTTTCTAATCTCACAATTATTGGTGCCACCAATCCCCTTTGGGTAATGTTTTTTTTCTGAGAGAGAGCAATAATTATTCTTCAAATTCTGAACTTTTTCTAAAAATAGTTCTGTTGTATTATCTATATAAACAGATAAGAGTGAAATTCTTTTGCAAAACTGTGTCAAAATTAAAATCTTTAAAGAGTACAATCCACTGGCCTCAAGTAGAATTCCCTATGTGTACATAATATTACAACTTAAGAACTATTCTATAATCAAATGGAAGTGAGATATATGAGATCAACCGAAGGAACTCCAAAAGGAACAAGTAAGTTCCATTATGTTCCAAGTCCTAATAAGTCTTATTCTCATGGATTCTACTTCTGATTTACAGCTTCTTTGCAGCCCACATGCATGGCCTCATGAGGAATGCCCAGGTCACTAAAGGCAAAAAACAAAAACAAACAAACAAAAAAAAACCACTTCAACTTTGTACCACCTATTGGTAGAAAATAGCAAGGAAATAGAAGAATCCCCTTGAACACTAGGGGTGGAGAAGATCTCAGCAGACAGAAGTTCAAAAAACATGTCTGATTGCTCAGTTCCCTGGAAGTACAGATGATCAGAATTAAATACAGTGATTCATATCCCACTACTCAACTTGCTGGTTAGACACTATGGAGTTGGAAAAACACAGTTCATAAACTGGTGACAAGAGGTTTGGGAAGGAGATTAAGTAAAAGGACATTTTACAGCAGAGAAAGTTCTTAATGTGAAGGTAGGAAAGATGATTGGCTCTGTGTCTGTCTGACAGCCTCTCTTCCCAGAAACCTCTTCTCTTTCCCAATGACCTCTTGAAAAATTGACTGTGGTGTCAGGGGTGGAGGTTAGTCGTAGATTTTAAAACACGGTACTTCCTCTATCCAGGATTTAACTAGTCCAGGGCCCACTTACCAATAGTCATCATTAGTTATGAGCCCCCAATATGACACCATTTCCCTCAGACAAATATGTCACCTGACAGCAGGTTTATTAACTTGCATAGCAGGTTGGTTACCTCATAGACCTTCATATCAGAAATGATAGCATCCACATTTCCTTAGAATAGGTATTTATTCTGGATATAGACTTGCTTTTCCTGCCTTATCTAATGCTCTATTCATAATCATATTACCATCATTTACTCTAAATCCCTGACATATGAGAACCTTAAAGCTGATAAAGAGCTGTGGGATATTTGAAGAAGAGAATCAGCAGGCTAAATACTTAGTGTGACTGAGAAGTGTCCTCTTAGGTGTGTTTCATGCTCTCTACCAGAATCAGTAGGATAGCGTTCTTTCTTAGTAGTTGTGTTCATATCACACACTTTAAGTTTCCATCAGCAAAAGTTTTGTATCCTATTGCCACAACTTTAGGTTCTGATGATTTGGAGTCGTGGTTCTTAAAAGGGAAGGATTTTGAACCAATGGACTAAAGACTGATTCCATTAAACCAAAAGCTACACATTTTATGTTCCTTCTGTCACTGGAACATTAAATAAAGAGAAGAAGTTTACTCTGCCTACTGAGCTGATTTGTCTTAATTTGATTTCTATTATTCAATGGAGGCGGAGAGAAGTAGGCCTGGAATTCAAGAGATTCTCTTATTACATCTGTGCTTTCCGATTAAAAAAAATAATAAAGTCATGAAAAAATAAAACTACTTCACAAAGGGAAGATTGTTTAGGGCACATGTTCCTTTAATAATTAATTTTGGAATGTACCAGGCAAAGAACTATGAATGACTATTATGCTAGCTGAAGATGAGGGAATGTGGAAGGGGTAGTGAAAAGGGAAGTTATAGATGCCAACTAAGACAATGTGACTTTTTGAAAAAGTAAGGATTGTAGGGATTATGCAGATTTTCTTCTTTGTTTGTGTATATATATATATAAGTTTGTAAATATTAACAAATCCATTTTTCATTTTTCTCCCTGTGGCTCTCTTATTAACTAATGTAAGTGGTGTCACCAAAAGTTGAATTTATATTAAAATTTTCTTAAGTTTCAAGATACCCACGAGGAATAGTGACTGAGCTAGAAAAGAAATGAACATTATCCAGAGATTAATAAAATAGCAAATGGGATTTTCTATTTCCCCTTCTGGGAAGGAGAAAAGTTTATCCCTTTGACTATACACAGATAGTTCTGACAGGTTAAGCAAAGCATTATGCTTTCACTTTTGGTCAGAACTTAAATATGCATAAAAGGGGTGAGTACAGATGTTAAGTCCACAAATATGCACACAATACAGGACCATCTGGTATCTATTAGGCATCACTTCCACCTGGGAAACGCAAACTACATTTCCCAGAATCCTCTTCACTATATGGTCATTGGATAGGATTTCCCTGTGAGAGGGATGAAGTGAAGGGGAAGGGCAAAGATGAAGTTCACCAGGGCATTCTCACAAGTGCTTAAGAACCACCTTCTTGGGCGCCTGGGTGGCTCAGTGGGTTAAGCCGCTGCGTGCGGCTCAGGTCATGATCTCAGGGTCCTGGGATTGAGTCCCGCATCGGGCTCTCTGCTCGGCGGGGAGCCTGCTTTCCCCTCTCTCTCTGCCTGCCTCTCTGTCTACTTGTGATCTCTCTCTGTGTGTCAAATAAATAAATAAAATCTTTAAAAAAAAAAAAAAAAAGAACCACCCTCTTCACTGTTAACAGACTGAATATTTTGTGGGAGCCTCTCCAAAACTCCTCAAAGAATGCAGCAGCTTCCAGGCAGTCACTTGAGGGACTCTGGTTTAGTTTTCAGGGGGAAAACAAACAAACAAACAAACAAAAAAACACCTCAATGTCAAATTTTGCTAACTTCAGTGACAGCATCTTGAACAATTGGCTAAAACTGTCCCTAGATTTTGTTCAAGAAACTGCAAAGTCATTCTGTCTTCAGTGGAGAGTGGCTCGTGTTTTCCTGACTGAATCCAGACTGGTATTATAGTTCCTGGAGGACTGCAAATAGAATGTATGTTTTCTGTATCTATTTAGCCCTTAATACAAAATAATTGTACAACCAACTGTTTGTCTGGGTCAAATCTGTTCTTACCCTCACATGACAAAGAAGTTAAAAAAGGAGAAATGGTAGGGAATTTCAGGACGAGATAAGACTTTTGGTTCCCATGTTTTTATTTTTCTATACTGAGCAATAGTCAGACAACAATCTCCTGAGTATTCAAAGGTCTTGAGTTATTTACACAGGCTATGTAGCATTGACTATTTCCCTAATTTTACCAAATAGAATTTCCTTTGATAGCTTAGAACCACTGGGATTTCTGTAGGTCACCTGCCTCAACAACCAAAGTACAAAAAAAAAAAAAAAAAAAGGAAAGACTACAACAAAAATTTTCACTCTACAATTTCCCTAAAATTAAAGTAGGAGAGGGTAATAACCCTGGGCATTACTACTGATGTAGTACTCCAATTCTGAAACTGAGATAAATTCTTGTAAAGGATAGGTCTTGCATTAGAAATCCTGTTTTTAGTACATTTAATACCCTTTAAATACCTTTAAAAGTCAATCTTTGCTATTCTTTTTTCTGAAATGTACATACTTTGACAGCTTTAAATTAGAAGTTTTTGTACAAGCCGTAATACAAAATGCAGAGTTTGACAGTCACATGCATGCACAGAATCCCTTTGATGGCATGGCCCCTAAATCATGTCTGCTAACATGGGTCTTTTTATTGCATTTTTTCTCCTCTTAAGATGACTATGAGTTAATGGAAACTTTCAAACTAGGAAAATTGAGATTCTGTGTTGAGGGTAGATAATCTAACATAATAGGAACTGTGAACAGAATCTAGGTTTTATAATTCAATATCAGCAATAGCAACTGGAAAGCAGTAGTAAGAAATTATAAAATTTCACTGACAACATTTTGAGAACGATTCATTCTGTTCACTTAAATGTTTTCCACATCTAACCATTTACCTGCAAGACCTAGCAAGATACAATTTCCACAGACTGTAATCCTTGCTATTGATTACAAAAGTCTGCTTCAGCTAAACTCAATTGACACTTATATTGTTAACTTAGCAGGTATGAAATTTTAAGGAGTTTATTGCTTGGCCCTGAGGGGGAGCAGCATCACATAACATAAAGGCTTTGATCTGGCTTCTGAGGTAGAAGGAAAGAAAATATATATACGTGTAGCAGTTCTTTTTTTTTTTTTAAGATTTTTATTTATTCATTTGACAGACAGAGATTGCAACTAGTCAGAGAGGCAGGCAGGAGAGAGAGGAGGAAGCAGGCTCCCCGCTGAGCAGAGAGCCCGATGTGGGGCTCCATCCCAGGACCCTGGGACCACGACCCAAGCCGAAGGCAGAGGCTTTAACCCACTGAGCCACCCAGGTGCCCCAGCAGTTCTTTTTTTAAACAGCCATTTAGCTGCACAGTGGATTACACTGTTTTTATTGGAGTGACTGCACAGTAAAGTACATTTTAATGAATGGATTTATAAATACACATCATCTGGCTGGGTTCAGCCGTTAATAGGTGTAATGAAAAGGGGAAGTATCAAATTAAGCATGATTAAATTGGGAAACAAGACTTTGGTAACTCTAAACCTTTTCTTTAGTGTCTAGATGAGGAAAAAAATTTCCCTGATTTCACAATGTATTCAAGAGATCTGCATCTCAAATAATAATAAAGGAAGAAACTAGTATGATTCAGGTATTACTGTCTATATAATGCTATTTATGTTATTAAATTTGTATGTCCCATTTCTGTTTCTATACTGTACTTATATTCCTGTCATAGTAGAAAATAAATTCAATTTCCTATTTAACACTATTGGAGTACTATTTTAGGGTAAGTTACCCAATCTACAATCCTGCTCTTTTGATAGATTTAATTGTTTCTTTTCATTAATATTGATTAAATGAGTATTATTGCCCTCCTTTTACTCCATTAAGTCCACTGACTTTCAGTGACTCAATTGTTTAGTTACAGCTTCATTCCTAGTCTTAAACAGGTTTCCATGTAAATTCTCTTCTCTGTTTTTATTTGGTCTGATGTTTAGTACTCATTCTATTAAGGTTCCCAATGTCCATATCGATATTGTTAAATAATTTTATGTTTATAGACTATCATGAAAACAATTCCCTTTGAACAATTTTCTATACATCAGGTTGTAATAATGCTATTAGTACATAGTATTTAAATTAATAATTCAGGGAATATCTGCTAAAATCTACCTTCTATTGAATAAACTGAGACTGTGACTTCTTCTAAACAAATATTTAATCTTTTCTCAGCTATTTATAAATTTTTGCAACAAATAACTGGGTTTGAGACTTCGTAAATATTATGACATTCCTTTTTTTTTTTACACAATATTCACTGGCTCAGTCCAGAGAGCCTATGACTCTTACAGTCCAGAAAGCATATGATTTTTAATCTCAGGGTTGTGAGCTCAGTCCCCATGTTGGGTGCAGAGATTATACTTAGATAAATAGATAGTTAAAAAATAAAACAAAAATCATTCAGTTATCTTTAACTGAAAGCAATCTCATAATTTAAGGTGATGGAATAAGGTTTAATTTGTGTTACAAACTTATTTTTCTATGTACAGAAAAACAATCTTTGCAATATATCCTAAAAATTCTGCTTTATCAGAAAAAAATATATTTTTAAAATATCACCACATTGAAGAGCATGACAGTGGTGAATATTTATTGTGTCTTTAAAATGCTGAATAAGTCAGCTAGAAGGAAACGAGTAACATTGGCTTTTGTGAAAGGTAAGAAAATATAACCAGAACACAAAGCCCATATAAAATAAACTTATTTTACATGATTCAAGAAAATAATGGCATATGTATCTCACAGGGAGATTAAGAGATAAATCATGAGGTTGTTAATAAACTGGAAAATTAATTTTTACCACATAGAATCATAGCAAATTTTGTAAGTATCTATACTATTAAAATTTTTTAAATATAAAATGATCAAGAGGAAAAGAAAGGCCCCATTTCCCATGCAATCAACCAGCATTGTTGATTTTGAAAATATAAATAGGTATGTTTAAAATTCAAATGTATAAAATGAAAGGAAAAATTCCATACTCCCTTCCACATTTCCCTATCCTTCTTGTCATATGTACCTACTGTTAACATTTTTATTGCATTCTGCAACAATAAACAGCTAGATAAATAAATTCATGTCAGCTCTTATCTTTTGATAGAAACATACAGATTTTTTATACAATTTATTCTTTCAGTATATAGTACATTATATTATAAAAAAGTCCATCTACTGCCTTTTGTTATAGTATATTTTGGACATATTTTCATATCAGCATAGTAAAGATCTAACTTTCTCTGTATATAACTATATTATACACACACACACACACACACACACACACATACACACACTCTCACCAGAATTTTTAAATAATTTCTGCTCATTAAAATTTACATTATTATACTTTTTTTGCTACTATAAGCAATATTCCAAGACATATCCTCTTGTATATAAGCATAATTTTTAAGTATAATCCTATGACAAATTATTACATCTAGAATCTACTGTTCATAAAGTAATGCCATTTTAATTTGTATAGACATTATCAATTTTGCCCCAAAGGTGTTAGGAGTTGCCATGACTTTATTCCCTAACTTATTATCTCTGTCTCTTTTTTTTTTCTTTCCCTCATTTTCTTTCAATTACCAGGTATCTGATAGTTTAATCCAATCAAGAAATGGGCAGAGGACATGAACAGACATTTCTGCAAAGAAGACATCCAGATGGCAAACAGACACATGAAAAAGTGCTCCACATCACTCGGCATCAGGGAAATACAAATCAAAACCACAATGAGATATCACCTCACACCAGTCAGAATGGCTAAAATTAACAAGTCAGGAAATGACAGATGCTGGCGAGGATGCGGAGAAAGGGGAACCCTCCTCCACTGTTGGTGGGAATGCAAGCTGGTGCAACCACTCTGGAAAACAGCATGGACGTTCCTCAAAATGTTGAAAATAGAACTACCCTATGACCCAGCAATTGCACTACTGGGTATTTACCCTAAAGATACAGACGTAGTGATCCGAAGGGGCACGTGTACCCGAATGTTTATAGCAGCAATGTCTACAATAGCCAAACTATGGAAAGAACCTAGATGTCCATCAACAGATGAATGGATCAAGAAGATGTGGTATATATACACAATGGAATACTATGCAGCCATCAAAAGAAATGAAATCTTGCCATTTGCGACGACGTGGATGGAACTAGAGCGTATCATGCTTAGTGAAATAAGTCAATTAGAGAAAGACAACTATCATATGATCTCCCTGATATGAGGACATGGAGAAGCAACATGGGGGGTTAGGGGAATAGGAGAAGAATAAATGAAACAAGATGGGATTGGGAGGAAGACAAACCATAAATGACTCTTAATCTCACAAAACAAACTGGGGGTTGCTGGGGGGAGGTGGGATTGGGAGAGGGGGAGGGGGCTATGGACATTGGGGAGGGGAGGCGAACCATAAGAGACTATGGACTCTGAAAAACAACCTGAGGGTTTTGAAGGGTCAGGGGTGGGAGGTTGGGGGAACAGGTGGTGGGTAATAGGGAGGGCACGTTTTGCATGGAGCACTGGGTGTTGTGCAAAAACAATGAATACTGTTAGGCTGAAAAAATAAATAAAATGGGGGAAAAAAAGTTACCTTGTTGGTATTTTTATTTTTTTAATTACAAGTGAGGTTATGTATCCTTCAGTGTATGTACTAATATTTCTAATTGCTCTGTTATCTTGCTCTCAAGTGGCAATTTATATCTTTTCGTCATTTGCCTATTTTCTGTATCTTGGTTGATCCTTCTGTACATTAATATAGTTGTTTGCAAAATACTTTTTTCCTACTTCTTATTTCTCCCATGCAGATGCCCCTGTTAAGCTTTTTAAATATTTTATTTATTTATTTGAGAGAGTGTGAGAGAGAGAACACAAGCAGGAGGGAGAAGTAGAGGGACAAGCAGACTCCCTGCTGAGCAGGGAGCCCGATGTGGGACTGGATTCCAGGACCCTAGGATCACGACCTGAGCCAAAGGCAGATGCTTAACCCACTGAGCCACCCAGGCATCCCTTTCTGATAAGCTTTTGATAAACTTCCCCGTTTATCAGTTGTACCACGGAAGAAGTGTTCAGTCTGCTCTTCAACACAGTAAAATATTTTTTTATCGAAATTAAATGCTTATTTGGTCTATAAAAATTGAAGGCAGAACAGCACCCACTGTTTTAAATTCAGCACTGCATTTCATGTAAGTTTCCTCTTTGGGCTCCTGGACATTCCTTGTGACTTGTAACCTACAGTGGCAACGCTAATGTCTCCCCAGCGGAATCCACTGGACTCTGGCTTGCTTTTATTAGGGAGTAGACTACCTTTCTTCAACTTCTTCCATTTTTCAGTTTTAATTACATCAGCCCAAGTTCATATTTTTGGATAAAGTGATACAGGTGAAGAAAGAACTGAATTACCATTCTTTCTGACAGACCCACATCAGAGTAATTCTCACTATCCTCACATTCTACACAAGCATGAATTCCACAGGGTGGCAAGTGAGTGCAGCAGGAGAAACTCTAACCCAAGAAACTGGCTTTACACCTCTGTGGTGCTGGTGCAGGGGAGATGCAGAATTCTTAATTGCTTTATTTATAAAACTCTTCTTTTCTTCGTAAGACTCATTTAACAAGGTGTCACATTCTAAAGGAGCATAAATTCAACGCCAAAAAGCTTGAAAATGATGTAATTTTGATGTAGCAGGCTTGAAAAGGAAGCCTGGAAACTGGAATTCCATCCTTATACACAGCACCAATGTTCTAAAACTCATCTTTGGACAGTTTTCCCTTCAAAGTTCTTATCATCTCAAGGGTTGCTCCCTCAAATTTGGTATCTACCCCAAACTTCATTCTGTCTTGAATTAATTTCACCATTTCACTGTGCAGATATTACCTGTTTTTTGATAAGCAGATTTAGTTTCCTTTTAATATAAACCAAATTTGCTTTTCCTTCATTATCTTCATCTATCTACTTCATATCAAATGACAGTGGAACCAGAACTAAGTAGAAAGAAGAAAAAGTGGCATTGTCTGAATGAGTACATATACCTTAATATTTTTCATGTTATACTTACAAATCTGTATTTGATATGGGTTTTGTTTTTGTTTTGTTTTTTTTTTTAGCCTAAGCCTGTCAGATAAAAGGTCTTCAAATTATTCTCCACAAAGAAACTATATCCATTTGGGTTAAACCTCTGCTTTTGGATCAGGTCATGATCTTAGGGTCTTGGGATTGAGCCCCACATCGGGCTCTCTGCTCAGCAGGGAGCCTGCTTTCCCCTCTCTCTCTGCCTCTTGTGATCTCTGTCTCTCTCTCTCTCTGTTAAATAAATAAATAAAATCTTAAAAAAATCATATACATCTATAGAGATTTGCATAGGTTTCATCTGCCTCTTAAAGCATCTTCTGATAGTTGTCATTATTACCATATATTACATTAATACCATATTACTAGATTAAGATAAAATACTTTCTAAACCAAGCAGTCTTCTCCACAAAAATTAAATAATAAATTCTAATTCTTTTTTTACTTTTTAGTAAAACTGTTTCTTCTAAATTTACAAAATGTCTAAGAATGAATTTTTTTCCCCAAAGTGAATGATATTTTATATAACACAATATATTTTTTTTTGGTGGGGGGCAAGAACACTATTTGATGGTATGGAAGTCGTTCTTGTTTTTTTGATTTAAATTCTCAATAAATTCTTCACACTTATAGAATATATTTAAGGTCAACTCTTTATTTGTGTTTAGGATCCAAACTAGAAGAGAATCTAACATTTGTAAAGTTCTATAAAAGAGAGCTCCCATCATCTACTTGTGCTTCTAATATTTCCTTTATAACCAAGAAAGGATTTTTTGGAGGAAAATTTTCTCCCCCCATATCTAAAGTAACAATCACATTATCCTTGGGCATATATCCCCTCCAGAACCCAGCACAAAGACAAGTTATGTAAAGCAAAATCACCAAAGCCATTTCTAAAATGCAAAACTGTTCTGTTTAGTAATGGCATTTGGAGTCACACAATGGGTAGTATGAACATCTGTGTACATACTCTTAACACTTCATACACAGTCCTTCATCATGTATACATAATTATTATAAAATATGGCTAATTCCTTAGCAATATATGGGTATGTCTCCAAAGGCAAGGGAAGCAAAAGCAAAATGAACTACTGGGACAATGCCAGTTTACAAGTTTTTACACAGTGAAGGAAACCATAAACAAAACAAAGAGGCAACCTATTGAAGGGGAAAAGATATTTGCAAATTATATATCTCATATGAAGTTAATATCCACAATATATAAAGAATTTATATAACTCAACACCAAAAAAAAAAAAAATCTGATTTAAAAATGGGCAGAGCACCTGAATGGACATTTAAGAAAATACATAGATGGGCAATAGACACATGAAAAGATGTTCAACATCGCTTATCATCAAGGACATGCAAACCAAAACCACAGGAGATATTACTTCATAGCAGTCCAACTGATTAGTATCAAAAGGATAAGAAATAACAAGTAGAAAAAGAAAACCTTCCTGCATTATTGGTGGGAATGTAAACTGGTACATCCACTGTTGAAATCTGTATAGAGGTTTTTCAATAAATTTAAAATATAAATATCCTATCATCCAGTAATTCCCCTCCTGCATTTTTACCCAAAGAAAATGAAAACACTAATTCAAAAAGATAGATACATGCCTGTGTTTACTGCAGCATTACTTATCATAGCCAAAATATGGAACCAACATAAGTGCCCATTAGATGAATGCACAGAGAATTGGTACATACACACACACAAAAGAATATTACTCATCCATAACAAAGAATGAGATGAGATCTTGCCATATGCAACATGGATGGACCTAGAAGGTACTATGCTAAGTGAAATAAGTCAGCAAAGACACAGGATTTTACTTTTATGTGGAATCTAAAAAACAGAACAAATGAACAAAAAAGCAAAAAATAAACTCTTAAATACAGAGAACTAACTGGTGATTGCCAGAGGGGAGTTGGATGGGGGAAATAGATAAAACGGATTAAGTACAAACTTCCAATTATACAATAAATAAGGTACAGAGATTAAAAATATAAAATAAAAAAACTAAGGCTAATTTATGAAAAAAAAAAACACTGCTTAAAAACCTTTCAGGATGCTAGTAGTAAAGGACACAGGCAAAATGGCAAAGTCAAGAATTATAGGGTGAATTGAAAATTTAGGTATACTTAACTTTTGAGAAAAGTTTCTGAAAAAATATCAACAAGATACAGGATGATAGTAGTTCTAGAGATAGCAAATGTTCAAATGTCAGAAATGAATATTTCTAAACAGTGCATTTGCTACTATATATTCCCAGAAAAATGAAATTATTGTTATGTTTGAGCATTATGAAATTCTAAAATACAAATCCCAAAATACCATGGACTTCATATTATTCATGTCTCTAGAACAGAAAGAGAAAGGGTTTTTTTGTTTTGTTTTGTTTTGTTGGTGGTGTTCTCGTCATCGTGGTTGGTGTTGTTGGCTAGGTAGTCATCTCTGCCACATTTGTGAAGAAATTTGAGAATCTAGCCTGTCTTCATATCCCAGGCAGAATTTGAAAATACGAATATGTGAGATCCAGTCAGTCTTAAATATGATATTGCACAGCAAGGATAATGAAGAATAATTAGTGGAGAAATGATGCCAGATGACTATTTTTTTATGATGGCTACTGACAAGATCAAAAACAGACCCTTCTCTGTGCTTATACCAAATTACAAAGTCAGACACAGTTCCTTCCTCTTTTATCCCTAGTCAGTGTCATGTTCTTTGCCCCATGAGTAGTTAGAATTAGAATGGTCTGTCCCTCAGAAACTGGCTTAACATGGAGATAAACATTTCCCATTCAAATTAAGTGACACATTCCCTATATACAAAATAACCCTCAGGGTAAAGCACCTAAGTTTCTCCCCCTCCTTACAAAAATTGCTAAAGCAAAATACTCTATTGAGCAATTTGATTTTCAGATATGGTCTATTCTCCCTATTGTAGCTGCCCAATAAAATCATCTCTTAATTGTCTGGTGAATTTTGTCTTTGACAGTACCATACATCTCTGTCAATAATTCTAAATAGATAAAAGAATAAGTAATAGCATTTAAATTGAGGCAAGCAACTTAAAGACTGAAAACAATACGGAGGAAACAGATGAATCTGAAACCCATATTTCATTGTCCATCAGTACTTGACAGATAATACAAAATTCTACATTAATGCTCTATGTGCATGAGAGTTTGAACTATTTTCAGAAGATCACTTTCAATGAACGGTGCCTAGAACTATTTCTAGAAATAAAGGGAAAGTACATTTGTGTGCAGAAATAAAGAAGTAAAAGACTTACCTTTTCCTAGACTGCTGCATAATCTTCAGTTTTCATCTCAAAATAAGTTTATTCTCTATCATCTGCTCTATTTTATTGCTATCATTTTTGAAATATATCTAATAAATAGAAGAGAGATGAAATTTACCAAAACCTTCAATATGATGTGGAATCAAAGACAGTAGGAAAGAACAGTACTAACTTCAGAATGACAGAATTATACTGAAAAAATTCCAGTATTAAATTATTTATAATCTGAACTACATATATGTATTCTGTTTACCTCACTCACTTTGTCCTTTCTCTCTCACTCTCTCTCTCTCTCTTTTTTTTTTTTTTTGGCAATTTCTCTTTCCTCTCATGTCCCAGTAATTGGACCCATATACAATTCTCACAGTTTATGTTTTGTTTAAAAGATTTTCTCATCCTATTGACATCCACAGCCAGACACCATCTACATCTTCTTCAGTATTGCTAGGCTTCCCTAATTCTCTCTTAGCTATTGTTTTTCTAACAAAATGGAGGTATAATTATAATTCAAACTTCTATCTTTTCTAATACATGTGTAAAAGCAATAACGCTTAAATTTTTAAGCATTTCTCAAAATTGTCAAGGTCATAACAAAACAAAACAAGACTTAGATATAGTCCTAGACTGGGAGAGACAAAGGAGAGGGATAATTAATAATTTAATACAATATGTTATTGAGGATGGAGCTTGGAGCAGACAAACAATACTGGTGGAAAAAAATCTATAGAAACCAGAATCAAGTCTGGAGTTTAGTTGATAGAAGTACACAAATGTTGGTCCTCAGTTTTAACAAATATACCATCGTTATACACAATTTTAACACTGGCAAAAATCTAGATGAAGGGCATATGTGGATTCTCTATGATATCTTTGCAATTTTTTCATAAATCTAAAATTACTACAAAATACAAAATTAAAACCAGAAAACAGCAATATAGAAGTACCTACCATATTCTCCAAGTCAACCTCCAGGAAGATACCTTCTCTTAAGAGACTGCCTGAAAATCCTGGTTATGCCCACTGCGAGGGTTTTCATTTGGATTCAGTGATGTCACTCAATACTCCCAAGCCTGGAGATCAAAGATATATGTGTTTATAAGAGAAGCTTAATCTCACAAAACAAATTGAGGGTTGCCGGGGGGAGGGGGGTATGGAGAGGATGGTTGGGTTATGGACATTGGGGAGGGTATGTGCTATGGTGAGTCCTGTGAAGTGTGTAAACCTGGCGATTCACAGACCTGTACCCCTGGGGATAAAAATACATTATATGTTTATTAAAAAATTATAAAAAAATAAGAAGGGGAGGAATTCAGAATGGTTAATGTGTTACCATATTAGAGTTGAGGAAATCAGTATGAAGTCATGTTTAGTTTAACATAAATAAAAACGGATGGTTGCAAAAAAAAAAAAAGATATATGTGTTATATATGTGTTTATTCTTTCCACTCTGATCATCACTGTGGTTGAGGGTTTTGCCCTTGGCCCACCTTCCCCACTCTGGGTAGCTTTCAATCCCCCTCTCTCAGGAGCTGTGCTACATGAAGTTCTTGAGGAAAAAAAAAAAAAAGTCTGTGTAAATTCTTTACACATAATTCAAACTCTATTTTATTGCAATATTTGGGACCCAAACCATGTTATCATTTATGTTCCTTTCTAACTTGCAACAACCCCACTAATTCACACATTCACTTCCTTCAGTTAAAATCAAGGCAGGTGCATGCGCGCGCACACACACACACACACACACACACACACACACACACACACACACACTTCTCCTTCATCATTACAATGAGTGAGTACAATTCTTTCAGAGATTTAAGAAAAATCTCTATTAAAAATAAAAGAAAGAGAGACTCAGGTGGCTCAGTCAGTTGAGAATCTGACTCTTGGTTTCTGCATTTGTCATGATCTCATGCATCTCAGGATCTAGGCCAGTTTCCCTCCCCTGCCTTAGGCTCCCTGCTTAGAGGGGAGTCTACCTAGATATTCTCTCCCTTTGCCCTTCCCCACTTGCTCTAGCACTCTCTCTCTCTCTAAAATAATAAATAAATCTTTAAAAAAATAAAAATAAATAAAAGCAAAAATAATTATTAAATAATGATGAAAATTGAGTATTAGCCATTCGTTATTTGATAGAGTTGGTATTCATCACTTTCCTTAAGAATCGTAAATATGCTTTTACAACCCTCTACCCTGAAATAACGCACTTCATGCTATAAACGCTTGCTAATAAATAGCTAGTCTCCAGTGAAGATAATTCCCTGTAAAATATGTCATTTGAATCTGAAGAATATATACAGTTTTTGACCATATGAAGCAAGGGTTTCATTACCACCATTTTCTGCTTTCCATCATATATTTAATCATCTCCAAAATCCTTTTTTTCTTTAAAAATAACATTTTTCTTTTTAATGATTAACCCTTCAGCTTCAGGAAGATATGACATTCCTTCACAGGGCTTCATGTTATCTAAGAAGTTTGTTTGATATATATTCAGCCAATGGCTGTAGGAGGCAGATGTGACTGGGAGGCATTTATACCAGTTGAAAATCCATTCATAATGTTATCTGATTCATAAGCCATGAAAATTTATGTTATTTATGTTCTACATAGCTGCCTTTAGTGCTGGAAGTTAAAGGGTTTGAAGAGAGACAAAACATTTAAAGGGTTTATTTTTTTCAACTTGGAAGAAAGATGGCATGTAAAGGAGCATTAAAAATTCATAGATGTACAAAGTGCTTTTGGATTTGCTAATTGTTTTCAAAGATTTATACAGTATCTTGAGAAATATAAAGTTATGAGCTATAATAAATTTTTATGTAATTTAAAAAATTGATTTGGATCAGAAGCACTTATTCACCAGTATGGATGTTATTGACTTTATGCAAGAGCAATAAATATTTTGGATTTAAATTAAAACGGTGCATTACTTTACTTGTATCTGCATTTACCCACAGCACTACTGATGTATAATTTTATGTCTCCAAGTAAAGAGAAGGGGGCATGCAATATCAGGAGCAGTGATTTTTGTTGCTCTATTTTTAAAAGTTAAGTGTAATCTTAAAATATAACATGTCTAATCATCACTAAATTTAAAAAAATTATAAAAAAGATAATGAATGTTTTATTTATTTATTTAATATTTTATTTATTTGAGAAAGGGCGAGAGAGCCAACACAGAGGAAGAAGTAGCCTCCCCACTGAGCAGAGAGCCCAATGCAGGGATTGATCTCAGGACCCTGAGATCATGACCTGGACTGAAGGCAGATGCATAACTAACTGAGCCACCCAGAAATCCCCTAAAAATTTATTAGAAACAAGAAAATATCTTTTTACTTCATATACCTAATTCTCTTTGGTTCAGGTACCTATCATACTGTTTTCATCTGTTTGTTTTAGTGAACCACATCCCTCCTACAAAAAGATGCATACACATGCTATATATTAGAATATATGTTTTCTTCATATATTCCAATATACAAAGACTGTATATCTACTTCACATTATGAAAGTGTTTTTATTAAGTTTTTAATTTTAATTCCAGTACAGTTAACACAGTATTATATAAAATTAATTGTTCTTTCACTGATTATTTTGTAAAGGGTAATCATCACTAAGGAGACTGAACAATATTATGCCTTTCTAATTGTTTACATTGGAGAAGACTGATAATTGGAAGGATGACAGAAATGCTCACAGATTGCAGGCATGCTCTGACAAGGGGAATAAAATTAGTCTTTGATAGACTGATAGGTCCTTTTCATCTTTGGGAAAATCCATTACGGTGTTTTCCATATACCAAACCAAGAGCTGACTGTCATGTTTCATCCTTTGTCTTTGTAGCTCTGTGGAGCATCACAAAGTAAGACAAATACTCTAATCAGCTTGTCTGAGAGTAAGTTTCATATTCCCCTATGTGATTTAAGAAACTTTCCAACATAGTATTTTTTAGAAGTTTCCTATCCTGTTTGCTTTCTTTACAAGTATTTTGACTCTTGCCCCTTGAAAAAAAACCCTGGATTTCTGAACTAAGTGCAACCTAGGACCTTCTCAAGTCTATAAAATGGATCCATCCTTTATTCTGGATTCTGATAATACAGATTAAATCTTAGCAGTTTTTCCTGTGTTCACATGTCCCTGCATTTTAAAGACCTGAGAGTGAAATCTAAAGATCATTTCACCAATTTTCCCCTATCTGGTCCGGTAATTATTTCCTAACTTCCTCTTCCTTGTCTAAATTCAAATTGACTAGTCCCATGTTTTTCTAGCATAAAGAAATTGTTAGAAGGCTACTATGCATCTGGTGAAGGTTGGCATTTGTGTTTCTAAAGCATGTTTATCAAGCAAATATTCTATGTAAATGGAATTGACAACCAATTTCCACATCATTGCCTACTATGTGCCATACATGGAGCTAGGCATTGTGGATACAATGAATAAAACTATATATGATTCTTGTCTTAATAAATCTTACAAATGGCAGGGAGTAACTTCAGTTACAAATCTCACAACTGTTAGAAGTATATGGAGAGAGTGGTAAGTATTGGTAGATGGGTTCCATTTTAATTATGGGAAATTTCACAAAACTGTACTTAAATAGCAATGTAATTTCAAGTGTTTTGGAATATATCTAACAAAATATAGTTAAGATTTAGACATAAACAACTAAAATATCTTCAGAAAAAGTAAGGTCCTAAAATAGTGGAGTCATATGGCATATTCACAGTTTGGATACTGTCTTTTCTTCCCAAATTGATCTATAGATGTAATATCATCCCACCACATCCCTACTTATTTTAGTAGGTTTGATCAAACCCAAAGTGGAACTACAGAGGACAGAAAAAAAATGGTCTTTTCATCAAGTGTTCAAGTATAACAGGATAGCCATTTGGAAAAGAAAAACATCAAAACTGACAAATCAAATTTCACAGTACAAATGAAATACTAATCCAAGTATATATATATATTTGAAAGTGAAAGGCCTAAGAAAAAAGCTTCTAAAAAATAGTGACTACTTTCTTGACTAAAAAGAGGTTTTTTAATTTTTACTTTATTTTTCTTTCTATGTAAGTTTTGCCAGATTTAGCAAACAAAGCTACATGGCCCCTAGGTAAATGTAAATTTCACATAAGCACTGGATAATCTTTTTTCATGTAAATACATACGTGAATTATTTGGTAAATACATATACTAAAATATTTTGTGTGGCTTACCTAAAATTTACATTTAACTGGGTATCTGGTATTTTATTTGACAATTATGTTTCCTGATAAATATATAACCAAAAAAAACCTGCATGTGGGCACCTAAAGAAAAGTATAGTGATATTCATAGCAGTATTATTTGGGAGAGTTCCACACTTAACACAATTTAAGTGTGTATCATAGGTAGAATGATAAAGAAATTGTAATAAAATTAGAATGAAATACCATAAACTACTTGAACAAACTACAGCTAAAGAAAAAATCCTAACACAAGAGAATACATATTTATGATTCTATTTATAGAGTTCAAAAACAGGCAACACTAAATTTTGGTATTCTGAGATGCTGGCAATGTTGGATTTCTTGGTCTGGTAGCTATGTGTACTTTGAACTAATTCAGTGAGATCTACATTTATAACTTTCTGTAAGAATTATAATTCAACATAAAATACTAAAATTCACAGTGACACTTATGTAGGCATAATTGATTTTAAAGAAAAAACATTACTAGAAATAAACAAAGGTCACAATATCATAATAAAAATTTCAGTCAACCTATAAGCTGTGAAAATTCTGATTTTGTGTTTAGGTAGTAATTGTTTCAAAATACCTAAATTCCTTTTTAAAACAGCTTTATTGGGGTATACTAAATATACAATAAACTACATTTTTTAATTGTTAAAAAATGCTGAAAGTAAAATTAATCTAATTTTAAAGCTTGATTATACTATCAAATAATTTGAGACTTTAACATATCTTTCTCCAAAAGAAGTTATAATACAGATTAAATAACACAAAATTAAATTTGATCTAATGAATGTAAGAAGAATATTGAACTAAAAATTGGAAAACATAATAAATTGGAGAATTTACTAAACTCACCAATTAAAAGACCATAAAGTCATGTTCCAATGAGTTTTTAAAAATAGATGACTTCCAGACTATTTTTTCTGCCTGTAGAGATTTTAATTTTAAAAATTTAAATTTAATTTAAATTTAATTTAAATAATAAATTTAAATAATAAATTTAAAAAATTTAAAAAATAACCAACTGTCCCTATATTTAGAAACTGAAAATACACTACTGAGTCAAAAAATTAAATTAACAATTAAAAGCACTATTTAGAATTGAAAAAAATTTACATACCCAAGTACTTGGATTAAATTTAAGTGGTATATAGAAGGATTTTTGTAGCAGAAAAATCAATATGAGAAAGAAGAAAGGGTATAATTTATTGATGTATATTTTAAAAAATACAAACAAGGGAGAAATTTCTTATATATAAATTATGTTATATTCCTACAACAGAAATAGTTGCAATGTACCAAAATAGAACTAAGCCACATGACTCCCATTAATACAGTGGTAGTGAAAACTGCAGTCACAGAATACATACATAATGACTTACTGAATATAACGTGCCACACATGTAAAATTCTTGCTTAGGATTACTTATGTATAATATTAATTTTAAGAAGAGAACAGGAGAATGATAAATACGAAATTCTTCATTTAGTTACCTCTGGGTCAGAGGAACGAGGAGATTATGATGGAAGAGAGTACACAGGTAAAATACTTTTAATGCTTCATTTTTGTTTTTTTTGAAAAAAGTTATACAAATATGACATGAATGCATCACCTTTGTAAAATGATTCAAGCAATGCATTGAAATATAAGGTAAAAAAGTATAATTCTCTTAACTTCCCTCTTATAACTACATTTAGCTTCTTTGTGACCATGCTTTTTAAATAACCATTAACATTTTCTATTCATTAAAAATGAATTTGAACTATTATCTATATGCATATAAGCATAGTTGTTTTATTACATAAATGATGTGGAAGTTTATATACTGTCCTATTAGCTATATGCCTTAGAGATCTTTTACTATCAGCACATGAAAGTCTGGTTCTCATTGTTTTTAAATAGTTGCATAGCATTCCAATCTATGGATAAGATGAATATTTTGAAATACTTCCTTCTCAAAAGGTAGTTTACCAAGTTTTCATTTTTATAAATAATATATCAAACTGTATTGTTTTCTATACTTTTTTTTGAAGATTTTATTTATTTATTTGACAGAGAGAAATCACAAGTAGGCAGAGAGGCAAGCAGAGAGAGAGGAGGAAGCAGGCTCCCTGCCAAGCAGAGAGCCTGATGCGGGACTTGATCCCAGAACCCTGAGATCATGACCTGAGCTGAAGGCAGAGGCTTAACCCACTGAGCCACCTAGGTGCCCCTCTATAAATTATATATCTATGTGCAAGTATTTTTTTAGAGTAGATTCTCGGAATTTAGATTACAATTTATTGCATAATCATATCATAACATGTCAGAGCCTTTCTCAAGGGCACCTGCTTCTCCTTCCATCCTTGAGCTCCAAATCTGATGGTGCAGACCTGGAAACTATGTAAGGGAACATGGTTTTCTGTTTTTGAGCTCATGTCCACTCTCTTCTCACTAGCTCCTGTGATCCTCTAAGAACATCGTATCTCTGAGCCATTACCACAGACCATGAGTCAATATCACATACCTTATGGTATTGCAGTCCATTCTGATAGCTAAATCCACCTTTCCTTTGTCTTATTAGTACTGACACTCATCTTCTACTATCCTGGAATTCTATCATGCCCATGAACTCTAAGACCTAGATCCCGGGTACATGACAGCATCTCTACTGCCAACCCTGATCCACAGCACAGATGCATAACTGAGCTAAAAAGTAATGGTGGCCCCTCCAGTAGAGTATTCCTTATTGCTTTAGTGAAAGAAATATTCTTAAGCATTTATTGAGGACTATTTTTCAGCCAGTGGGTTCTCTGCTTTCATATAATAAAGCCATTCTAACATTTCCTAATCCCCGAGCTATTCCTTAAAATTCTGCCAAAACTTTTCTAGCAAACTATCAAATTGGAAACCTTTAAATGATTAGTTTGTTTTGTCACTGTTATAATTGAAGCTTGATCCTGAGTTTTACTAATGTTTGCCCCATGACTGCCATGAAGGATATTCACTTTAAACATGGCCATGACTTTTACAGTGTGTTTTAAGTGATGTTCGTTGACCCGAACTTTTTACTCTTTCTTCATGGCTTCTAAGGCAGCTAACCGAAAGCAGACAACTTCACATTCTCACCACTACAATTGAGCTTACACTATTTTAATGCTAGACTTAATGCATTCTGCAACATCACTTTTTCTAGCTCACCGTGCCCGGTCTATCACACATGATAATTCTACAAATACTAATTTTGTTGTGTTCCAGAATCTCCTACTGAAAGTCTGTTTTCTAGGGCAGAAAGATCATCATGTGCTTCACGTCAAGCAGAGCACGAGGTTAGACTGGGATAGAAGTAGGTTATTGGGGGCGCCTGGGTGGCTCAGTGGGTTAAGCCGCTGCCTTCGGCTCAGGTCATGATCTCAGGGTCCTGGGATCGAGTCCCGCATCAGGCTCTCTGCTCGGCGGCGAGCCTGCTTCCCTCTCTCTCTCTGCCTGCCTCTCTGTCTACTTGCGATCTCTCTCTGTCAAATTAAAAAAAAAAAAAAAAATTTAAGAAGGGTTTAAAAAAAAAAAAAAAAAAAAAAAAGAAGTAGGTTATTGTGAGGCGGTACCAAGAAGCATAAATGAAGGAGTGGAAAGAGGAAGAGTCAGGGAAGATGGAAAATCAATGTAAGAGTGCATTATTAATACCACAGGGAAGACTTAGCTGTGACCCCTAAGAAGTTAGCTGTGACCTCCAAGAAGTGAAGGAGTCCTCCAGTGATGTCGACCTGAATGAAAAGGAAACAGTGCATTTACCCAGTGACTCCCTCAACCCTCATTGGTTCGAGAGGCGTTCTTAAAGGCATCAACAATCTCACACTTTCTGTTGTACATGAATGTCATCAAATTAGACTGTTGCAGCACCAAAAAGATCCTGAGTGGCACACATTTGAGATGGAATATAGCTAGTGCAGAATGAGTCTTTCCACAGCTGACTACTGAAATCATATACAGACAGAAGAAATATGATGTGAGAACTAAAATGTCTGCCATAGGCAATATAAATGATATCTCTTGGCAAGGGCTTCTGGAAACCAAAAGGTATTTTGATTATATTTATGATGCAATGTCAATCAAAAGTTATTAGAAAGTAATTCACATTCATTAATTAAAGATAAATGTAGAAGATGCTAAAGAAATTTTTCAATTTTTACTTGGGAAAGCAGGTATACTTCTATTTACACAATTTTAATTGTACTGTATATTTAGGAATAATAGAATCATTTTTAAGATGACATGTATTTTTTTTAGTCTGTGATACAGGAACTTTGAAATTTTTCCCATATGTGTGATGATGAAATGTGAAGTGGACAGTGTTTTATATTATGTACGAAAAGAATTTGAAGCAAAAGTACTTGGTGCTGGGTTTTTACTATTCAATTGTCGTATAGATTTTAAAAAATCTGTTAACTGTAAAACCCAGATAAATAATCTTATGCTATTAACTCATGAGGGAAATCAGTAACATTATTTTGAAATAGCTACAAATGCTAATTTTTATGAAAAAAAATGACATCATTCTCAAGGTCAAAATATTAAATATCAATTGGATCCTACTATACTACAGGTATATTTAGAAATTATAATATCTTTGGGTTTTATAGCTTAATCAGGTCATGGCCGCATTGCAGAAATTTCCTAAATTGAAAATAGTTTAAAAGCAAAAAAAAAAAAAATTGACAATTTTTGTTTGCATTTTTAAAAATATTTTATTTATTTATTTGACAGACAGAGATCACAAGTAGACAGAGAGGCAGGCAGAGAGAGAGAGAGAGGAGGAAGCAGGCTTCCCGCCGAGCAGAGAGCCCGATGTGGGGCTCAATCCCAGGACCCTGAGACCATGACAGGAGCCGAAGGCCGAGGCTTTAACCCACTGAGCCACCCAGGTGCCCCAGTTTGCATTTTTTTTTTTAATGAGGCATCCATCAGAGACATATTTTACATATATATATATATAAAATGAGGAATCCGTTAAATAGAGATGCTTTCCAATGATTTTCTCTCCTTCAATTAAGATCTTTTTCTATTTATTCAAAATATTATTTCTACTTTGATGAGCAGAGTACGACAGGGAATTTTGCTGGGAATACTTCCTACTACCTAAATAGTGTGAAAACGAAGACTTTTTCTAATGTAACAGTCAGCAGAATATCTAATATTTTTCTAATATACTCCTTCTCCATTTGAAATAACACAGTTTTTGTAGTTTGCATACAACAGCTGTTATTCTGAAAACATATTTCTGGCAAGCTCTATTTCTGAATTTAGGGGAACTTCTTTTGGCATACTTTGAGCTTAAAATATGTGATTTAATACTGTTAATTAAACTATAGTAGTATTCTTCTTACCACTTAGAATTTTTAACTTATTCAAAGAGTTATTTTGGTCTTAATTTAGTCACAGATTCTTATCATATATATATATCTTAGCCATATGTAATAGGTAAAGTATAAGTGAAATAAATGGTTAAGTTGTTCCTAAACATTTCTACACTTAAAAATATGTAATTGCAATTTAACACTGCTGCTCAAAACTTTCACCTTCTGCTTTTTTTTTAAGTAATTGTTTGAGACATCATAAGTCAATTTGATTGTACATTCATATCTTTTTAAAGTTATGAATGATTTTATCTATTGCATCACTGAACTGTGTTCCTAGTGAATTCTTCATCTTTCACGAAAACTCATTCCTTGGGTTTTAAATGTGAATTCTTTCATCACTTGTTTTCATCTCTTATTCTCCCTGCCATGCGTTCTTAAAGAGATGATGGATTTGTCCTCTAATTCTAATCTTTTTTTATACTGTTTCTTTTTTTACAACAATAACAAAGATTTTTATTCTACCATGAATTTTTGGTTCCTTTCTTTTGTTCCCTGTATCATAATACTTCCTTTTTCTTTTTTTCCCCCCAATTTAACATTTTTTTTTATTTCTTATTTTTTATAAACATATAATGTATTTTTATCCCCAGGGGTGCAGGTCTGTGAATCGCCAGGTTTACACACTTCACAGCACTCACCATAGCACATACCCTCCCCAATGTCCATAACCCCCCTCCCCCTCTCCCAACCCCACCTCCCCCCAGCAACCCCCAGTTTGTTTTGTGCGAGTAAGAGTCACTTATGGTTTGTCTCCCTCCCAATCCCATCTTGTTTCATTTATTCTTCTCCTATCCCCCTAAACCCACATGTTGCATTTCCATATCCTCACATCAGGGAGATCATATAATTGTCTTTCTCCGATCCTTTTAATCAATCTGTATAATTCTGTCATGTCTTCTCAACTAAACTTTTCCTTAAAATTTTTCAAGACTACAAATCAAATACATTCTAAAATATCTATTGTAACACTTATTTTTCAAGCATATATACATATTTTTTTCAATATTTTAAAATCATGCTCTGATTTCTGTTTCAGATAATTTTCCAGGACTAGATTGGTATTCTGTTTTTATTTATTCGCCCTTCAACAAAAAGTGCTTTTGGGGTGCTCTCATTTTCTTTTGAGTTATTGGAAAAAGGAAACATCACAGATCAAGAACCTAGTGTCATTGATGAAGATCTGGCTCACTGAAATTAAAGTTCCTAAGGCTGATCCTAACTTCTACTGGAATTTTTCGGCTTGGCAGTTGGGTTCACTCTCTGCACATTTTATAAATGTAAAACAGTTGCTTACACACAAATGATAACATAAAAATTGACTCCTGTCTTAACAGGCTTTGATCCTAAAGCACTTAGTGTCTTTCGGAACTACATGGCTTTTGTTATCTAATATATCTGTATCCAAAAAAGTAATGATCTCCCTAACCTGTCCCTCTTTAGCCATACTCATATTGTATCCTAGGAGTTGAATGGGAATGGAAGGAGAGATTCTGTTTGAAGTGGTGACAAAGAGAATTTCTGTAGTTTAACGCTTGTATCAAATCGGCCTGTAAAAATCCATAAATTACAGAATATGTGGCAGACAAAACCTTTTTACTACATTCCAAAAGTCACCAACATTGTTTTAAGGGAGGTAAATTTGCAATGCAGATAAGTTATTGTCATTTCATTTCCATTGCTTTGAATCTAAGATAAGACTGATGTCAGTGTGGTAGTTTTTTTTTTTTTTTTAAATATTTTTATTTATTTGACAGAGAGAAATCACAACTAGGCAGAGAGGCAGGCAGAGAGAGAGAGAGGAGGAAGCAGGCTCCCCGCAGAGCAGAGAGTCCGATGTGGGGCTCGATCCTAGGACCCTGGGATCATGACCTGAGCTGAAGGCAGAGGCTTTAACCCACTGAGCCACCCAGGCGCCCCTCAGTGTGGTAGTTTTAAGCATCATCATGTGCGCCTATTTAGAAATTGAGAACTAGTGAAGCATGAATTACTAGTCTGCTACTAAGACAGGAAAATTCTGCTTATTAGGATTTAATCAACATTGAATCTTAAATTCTGGATTTGCATTTAAACATACCGGAAACTAATTTCTGGCTTGAAAAAATACCAATGAATCTGTTGTAGTCTTGAATTTCTTATTTGCCATCTATCTGAGCTTTCTCATTACAAACTTTAATTTTAATTACAGTTATCAGGTTATCCACCTTTGGTCAGTGAGAGTAAAACAAAAAATACCTCTAACTCTTCCCAGTTCTTTTAGTATGTTTTATGGGTAAAACCACAGCCTGACCATTATGCAGTAATGGTTTTATTTAAGCTTTTTTAAACAGCCAGGATTTTATCTGTAATTATACATATCAGCTTGAACAAGGAATATAATATTTTTATAAGATTAGCCATTCCATCTGACAAATGGAAATTACTGAATAAACCATTTGATATGTATTAGTTATCAGTATTAAAATAATTGTGAATCATAGCAAAGCCTACTCAGTGTTGCAATTTCAATTCTTCTTCATTGTCATTCTTAAAAATCCATTTGAAAAATAATAGCTCTTGAAAATTGTATCAGGGATAAAACTTGTTAAATGAATGACTCTCCTTGGAAATGAATAAACAGCTCAAGAGCTTAGCAATCAATCACTGCTATGATACTATATAAATATAATTTTCTATTCCATTAGCATTCTAATTATTTGTATATTTTTCTTTGTCATTTAATATATTGGTTTGTTCAAATTGTTATGAAAGTAATTTTATACTTTTAATTATTTCTCTTTAATATTTAGCTTTACAATTTCAGTGACCTTCTTTTGTTTATATATAAATGCTCTTTCTAGGAGATCTTGTCAACTACCAGCTATCAATTACTTAATAAAGAAACGTAATGAGTGATTCACTACAATGGATTTGTCTCTTACAGGATTACTGGCTAAAACTCTATCAAGATTTCTTCGCAGACATCTATGTCTTTTGCACCTGGAAATAAATGAAATCTTATGCTATTGTATTAGCTTAAGTTTACTTACCAAAAGCCTTATAAAGGACATTCTTTAATCTTTCAGAGTTTATATTCAATTGATTTGGTATTCTGAAAAACTACATGCCAACAGTCAGACAACTTAAGAGAAATGGATAGATTTCTAGAAACAGATAACCTACCAAAACTGAAGCAGGAAGAAACAGAAAATTTAAATCAACTGATTACCATCGAGGAGACTGAATCAGAAATCAAAATCTCCCAACAAGCAGAAGTCCAGAAGCAGATGGCTTTATAGGCAAATTCTACCAAACATTTAAAGGAGAGTCAATACCTATTCTTCTCAAACTATCCCCCTCAAAAAAAGAAGGAAAACTTCCAAATTCATTCTGTGAGGCCAATATAACCCTGACACCAAAACCAGATAAAGACGCCTCAAAAAAAAAAAAAAAAAAGGAACTATATGCCAGTATCCCTGATGAACACAAGATGCGGGATCTTCAACAAAACATTAACAAACCAAATCCAAAAATACATTAAAAAAAATTCACCACAATCAAGTGGCATTTATTCCTGGGATACAAGGGTGGTTCAATATTTGCAAATCAATCAACATGGTATATCACATCAGTAAAAGAAAGGCTAAAATCCATATGGTCATATGGTCATATTTCTGTATCATAACAGATACAGAAATCGTATTTGACAAAGTGCATCCATTCAGTATAATGGCCTCAACAAAGTAGGTTTAGAGGAAACATACCTCAACATAATAAAGGCTATATTTGAAAAACCCACAGCAAACACCATACTCAATGGGGAAAATTAATAGCTTATCCCTTAAGGTCAGGAACAAGACAGGGATGTCTACTCACCACTTTCATTCAACACTGTACTGGAAGACCTAGCCACAGCAATCGAAAGAGGAAAAGAAAAAAAAAAAAAAAAAGAAAAGAAAAGAAAAAAAAGCATCCAAATTGGTAAGGAAGAGTAAGATTTTTCACTATTTGCAGATAACATGATATTCTATATAGAAAACCCAAATACTCCTCTAAAAAAAAAAACAAAACTACCAGAACTGATAAATAAATTCAGTGAAGTCATAGGATATTAAAAAAAAAAATCAATGTGCAGAAATATGTTGCATTCCTTTTTTTAAGATTTTATTTTTGGGGTACCTGGCTGGCTCAGTCAGAGGACCATACAACTCTTAATCTTGGGGCTGTGAGTTCAAACCCCATGTTGGGTATAGAGGTTAGTTAAAAAAGTCTGAGCCAGCAAGTCACCCCAATGTGTTGCATTTCTATACACTAGTAATGAAAAAGCAGAAAAAGAAATTAAGAAGTCTATCCTATTTATAATTGCACCAAAAATAGTAAGAGACCTAGTAATGAGCCTAACCAAAGAAGTGAAAGACATGTACTCTGAAAACCATAAAACATTAATGAAAGAAACTGAAGATGATACAAATAAATAGAAAGATAATCCATGCTCATCCTAGAAGACAAATATTGTTGAAATGTCTGTGCTACACAAAGCAATCTAACATTAAATGTAATCCCTATAAAAATACAAATAGCATTTTTCACAGAACTAGAACAAAAAATCCTAAAACATTTATGGAAGCACAAAAGACCCCAAGTAGCCAAAATCATTTTAAAACAAAGTAAAGCTAGAGGTGTCACAATTCTGGACTTCAAATTATATTGCAAAAGTGCAGTAACCAAAACATGAAAGTACTGGCACAAAAATAAACACATGGAACAGAATAGAAAACCCAGAAATAAACCTATATCTATATGGTCAATTAATCTTCCCCAAAGCAGGAAAGAATATCCAATCAGAAAAAGGTAGTCTCTTCAATAAACAGTGTTGAGAAAACTAGTCAGGTACACACAAAAGAAGGAAACTGCACCACTTTCGTACACCATACACAAAAATAAATTCAAAATGGGATTAAAGACCTCCATATGAGACCTAAAATCCGAAAATTCTAGAGGAGAACACAGGGAGTAATGTGTCTGACATAGGCCATATCAACATTTTTCTACATATGTCTCCTGAGGCAAGGAAAATAGCAAAAAATAAACTATTAGGAGTACATCAAAATAAAAAGCTTCTGCACAGCAAAGGAAACAGTCAACAAAACTAAAAGGCGAAGATGGCAGAGAAGTAGCAGGCTGAGACTACATCAGGTAGCAGGAGATCAGCTCAATAGCTTATCTAAACATTGCAAACACCGACAAATCCAATGGGAGATCGAAGAGAAGAACAACAACAATTCTAGAAACAGAAAATCAACCACTTTCTGAAAGGTAGGACTGGCGGAGAAGTGAATCTAAAACGACTGGAAGATAGACCACAGGGGAGGGGCCGGCTCCTGGCAAGCGGCAGAGCAATGGAGCACAAAATCAGGACTTTTAAAAGTCTGCTCTACTGAGGGACATTGCTCCAGAGGCTAAACCGGGGTGAAGCCCACGCGGGGTCAGCGTGGCCCCAGGTCCCTCAGGGTCACAGAAGGATCGGGGGTGTCGGAGTGTCAGAGCTCGCAGGTATTAGAACAGAGAAGCCGGCTACAGAGACAGAGCCAAGGACTGAACTCTCAGCTTGGGGTTACCTTGAACTGGTCGCAGGCTGGCTGAGCTCAGAGCGCGGCTAGAGGCTGGGGATACGGGAGTGATTGGGTGCTGTCCTCTGGGGGCGCACTGAGGAGTGGGGTCCAGGGCTCTCGGCTCCTCTGGGCCGGAGACTGGGAGGCCGCCATTTTCATTCCCGTCCTCTGGAACTCTACGGAAAGCATTCAGGGAACAGAAGCTCCCAAAAGTGAACCCGAGCAGATTACTTAGTCCGGCCCCCGGTAAGGGCGGTGCAATCCCGCCTCGGACAAAGACACATGAGAGTCACTACAACAGGCCCCTCCCCCAGAAGATCAACAAAATATCCAGCCAGGACGAAGTTCATCTATCAAGGAAAGCAGGTTCAATTCCTAAGACAGCAGCGGAATATCAGAGGAGGAGAAAGCAACACGGAACTCATGGCTTTCTCCCCATGATTCTTTAGTCTTGCGGTTAATTCAATTTTTTTTCTTTCTTTTTTCTTCTTCTGCTAAATTTTTTAAAACTTTTACCCTTTTCTTTTTTAACGTTTTTTGAATAGTTTATCTAAATATATATATTTTTTCTTTCTTTTTTATATTTTTTCGTTATTTGTTTTATTTTTTTAATTTTTTTCTTTTTTTTTCTGAACCTCTTTGTATCCCCTTTCTCCCCCCCCCCCCCCACAATTTGGGGTCTCTTCTAATTTGGTTACAGCGCATTTTTCTGGGGTCTTTACCACCCTTTTAGTATTTTATTTGATCCTTCATATCCTCTTATCTGGACAAAATGACAAGGCAGAAAAAATCACCACAAACAAAAGAACAAGAGGCAGTACCGAAGGCTAGGGATCTAATCAACACAGACACTGGTAATATGTCAGATCAAGGATTCAGAATGACGATTCTGAATGTTCTAGCCGGGCTCGAAAAAGGCATGGAAGATATTAGAGAAACCCTCTCTGGAGATATTAAAGCCCTTTCTGGAGAAATTAAAGAACTAAAATCTAACCAAGTGTAAATCAAAAAAGCTATTAATGAGGTGCAATCAAAAATGGAGGCTCTCACTGCTAGGATCAATGAGGCAGAAGAAAGAATTAGTGATATAGAAGACGAAATGACAGAAAATAAAGAAGCCGAGCAAAAGAGGGACAAACAGCTACTGGACCACGAGGGGAGAATTCGAGAGATAAGTGACACCATAAGACGAAACAACATTAGAATAATTGGGATTCCAGAAGAAGAAGAAAGAAAGAGGGGAGCAGAAGGTCTATTGGAGAGAATTATTGGAGAGAATTTCCCTAATATGGCAAAGGGAACAAGCATCAAAATCCAGGAGATGCAGAGAACCCCCCTCAAAGTCAACAAGAATAGGTCCACACCCCGTCACCTAATAGTAAATTTTAAAAGTCTTAGTGACAAAGAGAAAATCCTGAAAGCAGCCCAGGAAAAGAAGTCTATAACATACAATGGTAAAAATATTAGATTGGCAGCAGACTTATCCACAGAGACCTGGCAGGCCAGAAAGAGCTGGCATGATATATTCAGAGCACTAAACGAGAAAAACATGCAGCCAAGAATACTCTATCCAGCTAGGCTATCATTGAAAATAGGAGAGATAAAAAGCTTCCAGGACAAACAAAAACTGAAAGAATTTGCAAACACCAAACCAGCTCTACAGGAAATATTGAAAGGGGTCCTCTAAGCAAAGAGAGACCCTAAAAGTTGTAGATCAGAAAGGTACAGAGACAATACACAGTAACAGTCACCTTACAGGCTAATAATGGCACTAAATTCATATCTCTCAATAGTTACCCTGAATGTTAATGGGCTAAATGCCCCAATCAAAAGACACAGGGTATCAGAATGGATAAAAAAACAAAACCCATCAGTATGTTGCCTACAAGAAACTCATTTTAGACGCGAAGACACCTCCAGATTTAAAGTGAGGGGTGGAAAACAATTTACCATGCTAATGGGCATCAGAAGAAAGCTGGGGTGGCAATCCTTATATCAGATCAATTAGATTTTAAGCCAAAGACTATAATAAGAGATGAGGAAGGACACTATATCATACTCAAAATGTCTGTCCAACAAGAAGATCTAACAATTATAAATATCTATGCCCCTAACGTGGGAGCAGCCAACTATATAAACCAATTAATAACAAAACCAAAGAAACACATCAATAATAATACAATAATAATAGGGGACTTTAACATTCCCCTCACTGAAATGGACAGATCATCCAAGCAAAAGATCAACAAGGAAATAAAGGCCTTAAATGACACACTGGACCAGATGGACATCACAGATATATTCAGAACATTTTATCCCAAAGCAACAGAATACACATTCTTCTCTAGTGCACATGGAACCTTCTCCAGAATAGATCACATCCTGGGTCACAAATCAGGTCTCAACCGGTATCAAAAGACTGGGATCATTCCCTGCATATTTTCAGACCACAATGCTCTGAACCTAGAACTCAATCACAAGAGGAAAGCTGGAAAGAACCCAAATACATGGAGACTAAACAGCATCCTTCTAAAGAATGAATGGGTCAACCAGGAAATTAAAGAAGAATTGAAAAAATTCGTGGAAACAAATGATAATGAAAAAACAACGGTTCAAAATCTGTGGGATGCAAAAATGGCAGTCCTGAGAGGAAAGTATATAGCAGTACAAGACTTTCTCAAGAAACAAAAAGGTCTCAAGTACACAACCTAACCCTACACCTAAAGGAGCTGGAGAAAGAATAAGAAAGAAACCCTAAACCCAGCAGGAGAAGAGAAATCATAAAGATCAGAGCAGAAATCAATGAAATAGAAACCAAAAAAAAAAAAAAACAATAGAACAAATCAATGAAACTAGGAGCTGGTTCTTTGAAAGAATCAATAAGATTGATAAACCCCTGGCCAGACTCATCAAAAAGAAAAGAGAAAGGACCCAAATAAATAAAATCATGAATGAAAGAGGAGAGATCACAGCTAACACCAAAGAAATACAGACAATTATAAGAACATACTATGTGCAACTCTACGCCAACAAATTTGACAATCTGGAAGAAATGGATGCATTCCTAGAGACATATAAACTACCACAACTGAACCAGGAAGAAATAGAAAAACTGAACAGGCCCATAACCAGTAAGGAGATTGAAACAGTCATCAAAAATCTCCAAACAAACAAAAGCCCAGGGCCATACGGCTTCCCAGGGGAATTCTACCAAACATTTAAAGAAGAACTAATTCCTATTCTCCTGAAACTGTTCCAAAAAATAGAAATGGAAGGAAAACTTCCAAACTCATTTTATGAGGCCAGCATCACCTTGATCCCAAAACCAGACAAGGATCCCATCAAAAAAGAGAACTACAGACCAATATCCTTGATGAACACAGATGCAAAAATTCTCACCAAAATACCGGCCAATAGGAATCAACAGTATATTAAAAGGATTATTCACCACGATCAAGTGGGATTTATTCCAGGGCTGCAAGGTTGGTTCAACATCCGCAAATCAATCAATGTGATAGAACACATTAATAAAAGAAAGAACAAGAACCATATGATACTCTCAATAGATGCTAAAAAAGCATTTGACAAAGTACAGCATCCCTTCCTGATCAAAACTCTTCAAAGGGTAGGGATAGAGGGCACATACCTCAATATTATCAAAGCCATCTATGAAAAATCCACCGCAAATATCATTCTCAATGGAGAAAAACTGAAAGCTTTTCCGCTAAGGTCAGGAACACAGCAGGGATGTCCATTATCACCACTTCTATTCAACATAGTACTAGAAGTCCTAGCCTCAGCAATCAGACAACAAAAAGAAATTAAAGGCATCCAAATTGGTAAAGAAGAAGTCAAACTATCACTCTTCACAGATGATATGATACTATATGTGGAAAACCAAAAGACTCCACTCCAAAACTGCTAGAACTTGTATAGGAATTCAGTAAAGTGTCAGGATATAAAATCAATGCACAGAAATCAGTTGCATTTCTGTACACCAACAACAAGACAGAAGAAAGAGAAATTAAGGAGTCCATCCCATTTACAATTGCACCCAAAACTCTAAGATACCTAGGAATAAAATAAACCTAACCAAAGAGGCTAAGAATCTATACGCAGAAAACTATAAAGTACTCATGAAAGAAATTGAGGAAGACACAAAGAAATGGAAAAATGTTCCATGCTCCTGGATTGGAAGAATAAATGTTGTGAAAATGTCTATGCTACCCAAAGCAATCTACACATTTAATGCAATCCCTATCAAAATACCATCCATTTTTTTCAAAAAATGGAACAAATAATCCTCAAATTTATATGGAACCAGAAAAAACCTTGAATAGCCAAAGGAATATTGAAAAAGAAAGCCAAAGTGGGTGGCATCCCAATTCCGGACTTCAAGCTCTATTACAAAGCTGTCATCATGAAGACAGCATGGTACTGGCACAAAAACAGACACATAGATCAATGGAACAGAATAGAGAGCCCAGAAATAGACCCTCAATTCTATGGTCAACTAATCTTCGAAAAAGCAGGATAATTCTTTGTCCAATGGAAAAAAGACAGCCTCTTCAATAAATGGTGCTGGGAAAATTGGACAGCCACATGCAGAAAAATGAAACTGGACCACTTCCTTACACCACACACGAAAATAGACTCAAAATGCCTGAAGGACCTCAATGTGAGAAAGGAATCCATCAAAATCCTTGAGGAGAATGCAGGCAGCAACCTCTTCGACCTCAGCCGCAGCAACATCTTCCTAGGAACAGCGTCAAAGGCAAGGAAAGCAAGGGCAAAAATGAACTATTGGGATTTCATCAAGATCAAAAGCTTTTGCACAGCAAAAGAAACAGTTAACAGAACCAAAAGACAACTGACAGAATGGGAGAAAATATTTGCAAACGACATATCAGATAAAGGGCTAGTGTCCAAAATCTATAAGGAACTTAGCCAACTCAACACCCAAAGAACAAACAATCCAATCAAGAAATGGGCAGAGGACATGAACAGACATTTCTGCAAAGAAGACATCCAGATGGCCAACAGACACATGAAAAAGTGCTCCATGTCACTCGACATCAGGGAAATACAAATCAAAACCACAATGAGATACCACCTCACGCCAGTCAGAATGGCTAAAATTAAGAAGTCAGG
This sequence comes from Meles meles, assembly GCF_922984935.1. Taxonomy (NCBI): domain Eukaryota; kingdom Metazoa; phylum Chordata; class Mammalia; order Carnivora; family Mustelidae; genus Meles; species Meles meles. The sequence goes on along the minus strand of NC_060068.1, from coordinate 60,206,387 downwards.
AAATGACAGATGCTGGCGAGGATGCGGAGAAAGGGGAACCCTCCTCCACTGTTGGTGGGAATGCAAGCTGGTGCAACCACTCTGGAAAACAGCATGGAGGTTCCTCAAAATGTTGAAAATAGAGCTACCCTATGACCCAGCAATTGCACTACTGGGTATTTACCCTAAAGATACAAACGCAGTGATCCGAAGGGCACGTGTACCCGAATGTTTATAGCAGCAATGTCTACAATAGCCAAACTATGGAAAGAACCTAGATGTCCATCAACAGATGAATGGATAAAGAAGAAGTGGTATATATACACAATGGAATACTATGCAGCCATCAAAAGAAATGAAATCTTGCCTTTTGCGTCAACATGGTTGGAACTAGAGGGTATCATGCTTAGTGAAATAAGTCAATCGGAGAAAGACAACTATCATATGATCTCCCTGATATGAGGACATGCAGATGCAACATGGGGGGTTAGGGGGATAGGAGAAGAATAAATGAAACAAGATGGGATTGGGAGGGAGACAAACCATAAATGACTCTTAATCTCACAAAACAAACTGGGGGTTGCTGGGGAGAAGTGGGGTTGGGAGAGCGGGAGGGGGTTATGGACATTGGGGAGGGTATGTGCTATCGTGAGTGCTGTGAAGTGTGTAAACCTGGCGATTCACAGACCTGTACCCCTGGGGATAAAAATACATTATATGTTTATAAAAAAAAGAAAAATTTGAAGGGGAGGTGGACCATAAGAGACTATGGACTCTGAAAAACAACCTGAGGGTTTTGAGGGTTTTGAAGGGTCGGGGGTGGGAGGTTGGGGGAACAGGTGGTGGGTAATAGGGAGGGAACGTATTGCATGGAGCACTGGATGTTGTGCAAAAACAATGAATACTGTTAGCTGAAAAATTAAATAAATTAAAGAAAAAAAAAACTAAAAGGCAACCTACTGAATGGGAGAAAATATTTGCAAATGACATATCTGATAAAGGGTTAGTATCCAAAATCTATGAAGAAGTTGTAAAACTCAAAGCCCCCAAAACAAATAATCTAATTAAAAATTGGGCCAAAGACATGAAGACATTTCTGTGAAGACAACATCCAGCTGGCCAACAGGCAAATGAAAAGATGCTCAATATCCTTCATCATCAGGGAAATGCAAATCAAAACTACAATGAGACATCACCTCACACCTGTCAGAATAGCTAAAATCAAAAAGCACAAGGAAAACCAAGTGTTGGTGAGGATGTGGAGAAAAAGGAACCCTCATGCACTGTTTGGGGAAATGCAAAATGGTGCAGCTACTGTGGAAAACAATATGGAGTTTCCTCAAAAAATTAAAAATAAAACTACCCTATAATACAGTAATTGCATTATTGGATATTCATCCAAAAAATACAAAACCACTAATTCAAAGGGATACATGTACCCTTACATTTATAGCAGATCTCAGCAGCCAAATTAGGAAAGCAGCCCAAGTGTTGATCAGTGGATGAATGGATAAAGAAGATGTGGTATGTGTGTGTACATGCACATAGACATGTGTGTATAATTTATGTATATATGTATGTACATACACATATAGAATGAGATATTATTTAATTATAAAAGAGAATGAAATCTTGTCATCTGCAACAACATGAATGGAATTAGACAGTATAATGCTAAGCAATTAAGTCAGTCAGAGAAAGACAAATACGGTAAGTTCCATATAAAGTGAAATCTTACAAACAAAAACAAAACAGAAACAAAACAAAAAAGCAAAGGAAAAAGAGAGAAATGAAGAAACAGACCCTTAACAATAGAGAGCAAACTTAAGATGACTAGAGGGGAAAGAGACGGAGGGATGGGTTCAATAGGTGATGGGAATTAAAGAGGGCACTTGTGATGAGCAGGGGGTAATACATGGAAGTGTTGAATCACTACATTGTACATCTAAAACTAATAAAACACTGTATGTTAACTATACTGGAAGTAATATAAAATATAAAAATGATTTGTGTTATGCTGAGAGTTATTTTAAAATACTTTTTGTTTAGATGATGTAATATCTATTTTGAGCACCTAGAAGTATTTTGGCCTACTTGAGATTTAAAAAAAAAAAAGTTTTTTTTATACAGTCATATGCTTGTAACTGGTAAAATAGGTTCTCCAGAGAGAAAAGGAACCGATTTGTAGCATTTGAAAATTTCTCTGTTATAAACTGTCTCACCAAGACTAATTTATTTTTTTTTAATATTTTATTTATTTGACAGAGAGAAATCACAACCAGGCAGAGAGGCAGGCAGAGAGAGAGGAGGAAGCAGGCTCCCCGTGGAGCAGAGAGCCCGACGTGGGGCTCGATCCCAGGACCCTGAGATCATGACCTGAGCCGAAGGCAGAGGCTTTAACCCACCGAGCCACTCAGGCGCCCCTCACCAAGACTAATTTTAAGCTACTAATGTGAGGTTACGAATGAGGAGTTGGGAAGGAAAATACCATCAGTTTCATGAGCCTATTAAAGCTGAGAATGATAGCCAGCACATTACTGGACATGACAAAAGTCTACAAAAAGTCTTTTACTGAAAGTTTATAATTAGGTAAATATATTAAAAATCTCCTAAATGTGTTTAAACTGCATAATGTTATATGTACAATGTAAACATGACATGACATGTTTAAAAAAATGAGAAAAAGTCTTTTACTGAAAGTTTATAATTAGGTAAATATATTAAAGTCTCCTAAATGTGTTTAAACTGCATAGTGTTATATGTACAATAGGTACATATAACATACATATATACAATATGTACATATAACATATGTATAATATGTACAGTGTAACAGTGTTATATGTATAAAAGCTGTATTGTACAAAAGGTAGCCTTAAAAGAAAGCTTTCATCATGCCCTTTGTCCAATCTTAACCTAATCTTTCAAATTTCCCCACACTTCTGTACCTAAAGATTCTTCCAAGGATCACCTTTTTACCTATTCTTCCAAGGATCACCTTTTTACCTATTTATTTCATTCATTCATAATTATTAATTTCATCATGCCCTTTTAAATTTTAATAAACTTCAGTGCCTACATCTTCCCTGTAATGTTCGTGCTTTTTGCAACGTAAGAAATTTTGCCTAACCCAAGGATACAAAGCTTTCTTTCATTTTCTTCCAATTTTTTGTTTTAAAACAGTTTTAGTTTTTACATTAAAGTCTGTGATCCATTTTGAGTTAATTTTTTGTAATTAAAGTAACAGTGAAAGTTTATTTACTTACCGAAGTCCCAAATATTCCAACACTACTTACAGAAAAAAAAAATTTTTTTCAGTATTTATGTATTTCTTGAAAATTAAGTGACCATACATGTGAGGGTTTAATTTTAGGTTTTGTATTTTGAACTTTTGATCTATGTCTTTCCATATAAAACCACATTATCATGCTTATTGTAGATTCAGAATAAAATTTGAAGTCAGGTAGTACAAAATTCTCCCACCACATTTTTCATTGTAGAAATATAAATTAAGATTACAACATCTACTCAAATATCTGGTATTTTTTTAATAGTTAATTTTAAATACTGGTGAGAATCTGCAGTAAACGGATTTCTTATAATTTGTTGGTAGCATTTTAAATTTGTCTAGTAATTTGGAAAATTCTATGGAAAAAATCTCCTAGGAAATATGCATATGTTCTATGGCCTAGCAATTCTACTCCTATGTAATAGGAAAAACTTTCAACTTGATATAAAAGAAAATTCCAAGAGCTGTAGATCAAAAATGGCAATATAAATGGCAATGTACATTTTTACTAATATACTTAAAATGGGTACTACTGATTCATGTGACTAAGTCAATTCACAACTTGAAGAAATTGCATAAACATAATGTTGAGGGAAAAAAGCAAGATTCACAGAATAATCCATAAAGTACAAAAACTTATCTATGGTTTTAGAAGTCAGAGTAGGACCTACTTTGTATAGGAAGTGGAAATAGTGACTAGAAAAGAGAATAGGGGATTTCTGAGCATTATATTTGTAGGTTTGGATGATAGTTACATCAATGTATTCACTTTGTAAAAATTCATTTAGTTTTATAATCATATATTGTACTCTTCTGTATATATATTAATTACTTTAATTAGGTTTATTAGAAAAAAGTCTCACACTTCATTTAATAGAAGACATCAATATGGAACCCTCGTAATGTATTCAGTGAAATACCTTGGAGCAGAGAAACTAAGAATAGCCTTTTACATTCCAAAAAAAATTAATAAATTCAGAAATCATATTTTTCCATATGAAATAAAGAATATTCTTAAAGGGGTTTTCTTAAGGCCTACGGATAGAAGCAAAGCTTTTCAAGTGTCCCAAAGGGAGTTGTAGGATTAAAAATAAGGGTACCTTTATTGTGAAGTTTTTTGTGAAAACCTACTGTCCCAATTTGGATACTATTTTATAATCACCTATATACTTTAAATCAGAGTTCAGCAAATTTCTTCTGTAAAGGCCTTGAGAGTAAATATTTCAGACTTTCCAGTCCATCTGGTTTTTGTCACAGCTATTCAACCCTGCTGCTGCAGAGCAACAGCAACTAGAAATAACATGTCAACACATGAGCTGGGCTGTGTTTTAATAAAACTTTTGACACTGAAATTTGAATTTCATTTAATTTCACATATAATGAAATTTTTAAAGAATCCTTTAAACATTTAAATATGTAAAAAACATTCTTAGCTTGTGGAACATACAGAAGTAAGTAGTAGGCTGTATTTGGCCCATGGGCTTTAGTTTGCCTACCAAAAACTGAGCTTTTTTGGATGTTTTTCTATTTTATCTCTAGTGTTCTAGTCCTAGCGTATAACATCCAACAATCTGATTGATGTGTTTTTTTTTTCTCCCCTGACACCTAACAGAAGCTAAAGAGAAAAAAATACCCCTCCATTACTCACGCTGCGTCACTCCTGGACGATGGTCTTCTTCCAGTCAAGAAGCTGCATATGCACTCTTCACTGGTCACTTAGTCATCAAGCTAGTCTATTCTGCTGTAGGGTATGTGAATGTGGTTCCAGAAATAGCAAGGACCTGTTTAAATATATCTTCTGTAGAACAGATTTTAAACTGACCAAAGGGGCCTGCCAATGCCCTGATATTGTTTGCATATTTTATGTAGGAATGTGCATTATATATGGAGGGCTGGATTTATCATTTTCATCTGATTTGGAAGTCCATGGCTCAGAAGATTTTAGGGAGCATAGTTAAGAGCCAAACAATATAACAGCCTTATGGTCAATTAGTCGTTGACCGAGTAGGAAAGAATATCTGATGGGAAAAAGAGTGTCTCTTGAACAAATGGTGTTGGACAGCAACATAGAAAAGAATGAAACTGGACCATTGTCTTACACCATACACTAAAATAAATTGATAATGATGAAAGACCTAAACATGAGACATGAAACCAGAAAAATCTTAGTGAAGAATACAGCCAGAAACCTCTTTGATATCCACCAGAGCAAGTTCTTTCTAGATATTTTTCCTGAGGCAAAGGAAACAAAAGCAAAAATAAACTACTGGGACTACTCAAAAAAAAAAAAAAAAAAGTCTTTTGCACAGTGAAGGAACAAATCAATAAAACTAAAAGGCACCCTGCAGAATGGGAGAAGATATTAGCAAATGGCTTATCCAATATAGGGTTAGTATATAAAACATTAAAAAATTATAAAACTAAATACCCAAAAAAATAATCAATCGAAAAATGGACAGAAGACACAAATAGGTATTTTTCCAAAGAAAACACATCCAGATGGCCAAACAGGCAAATCAAAGATTCCCAGTATCACTCATCATGAGGGAAATGCAAATCAAAACCACAATATGATCTCGCACCTATCAGAATGGCTAAAATCAACAACACAAGAAGTGAAAGGTGTTGATAATGATGTGGAGAAAGGGGAAAACACTTTCACTGTTAGTGGGAATGCAAACTGGTGCAGCCACTCTGGAAAACAGTACGGAAGTTCCTCGTTAAAAACAGAACTACCAGGGGCGCCTGGGTGGCTCAGTGGATTAAGCCACTGCCTTCGGCTCGGGTCATGATCTCAGGGTCCTGGGATCGAGCCCCACGTCGGGCTCTCTGCTCCGCAGGGAGCCTGATTCCTCCTCCTCTCTCTGCCTGCCTCTCTGCCTAGTTGTGATTTCTCTCTGTTAAATAAATAAAATATTAAAAAAACAAAAACAGAACTACCTTATGATCCAGCACTGCACCGCTAGGTATCTATCCAAATAATACAAAAATACTAATTCCAAGGGGTACATGAACCTCCAATGTTTATAGCAGCATTGCGTACAATAGCCAAATTGTGAGCCAGCCCAAGTGTCCGTGGACTGATGAATGGATACAGAAGAGTGATACACACACATGCACGCACGCACGCACACACACACACACACACAATGGAACATTCATACATAAAAATGAATGAAATCTTGCCATTTGCAATGACATGGATGGAGCTAGAGCATTATGCTAAGGGAAATAAGTCAGAGAAAGATAAATACCATAATTTCACTCACACACGGAATTTAATAAACATATGAACAAAAGAGGGAAAGAAAGAGAGAAGCAAACCAATAAGCAGACTCTTAAATTCAGAAAACAAACTTATGGTTGCTAGAAGGGAGGCGGGCGGTGGGGTGGGGGGGGTGGTGAGTTAAACAGGTGATGGGGATTAAAGAGCACACTTGTCTGTGATGAGCGCTGGGTGATGTTGGAAGTGTTAAATCACTATATTGTACACCTGAAACTAATATTACACTGTATATTAACTGGAATTTAAATTTAAAAGTTAAAAAAAAAAAGAGCCCAACAATATATCTATGTTCTTAGTATCTGTAATGTAGGAACTGGCCACAATGAGGGCTAACATATGTTGAAACAGGGACACTAGAAAAGATAAAATTAGAGAAAAAGAGATATTCCACAACAACACTCACATTAACAAAATCTGTTTGAGAATATTATAGGTAATGAATTCTTACTAATTAAAAAATGTCTGCATTAAAACAATTCACATTTTAGAGTTACTGTAGAAATATGCTTTTTCTTTTACCAGAGTCTCTGCATTTCTTCTTGATATTCTGTCTTTGTAGGTCTTTACTGGACCCTCCATTCTGAAGCCAGATTCTTTGTTCACGGACCTGCCTCTGGCTACTGGGAGCTAGCAATGCAGAGGACTTAGGCAGAGCTACTGGGCATGTATGCCCTTTGTTGACACACCACATTTCAGTTCTGATGATACTGGTTTTGCACACTGGAACACAACTATTGCCCTGTTTTGGTATGTCATCAGGCTTAAATCATTTTTATTCTCACACTAGGAGAAGTAGCCCTGGGCTATATAGTCCATCTGGTTTCTAAGACTATCTTCTTATCCAATCTGTGAAATCTCCCATGTATCATCTTGATGTCAGATCTGTGATTTCTTTTGTTTTCCATTGCCTACCAGCAGTGTTTGTGCTTGTAACATTTTCCCTTTGTTTTTGCTTCAAGGACTCATATCTAGAAAGCCATGAACAGGGCAAAGGATGCTATCTTTTGATACTCTAACACTAACTGTTTCTTAGAGGACTGTACTTTCGATGAGACATCTTCCTTTAAATATAACTGCTTATTATAAATGCAAGTATCAAAGCGGTAAGTTTTTAAATGGAACCTGAAAAGGACTTGTTCATAATGAGAAAGTCATTCTCATGATTAAAGATAATGTTCTAAACCAAAGATGTTTTCCTTGATGTATTCACCTTATCAATATGACTAATATCCTCCTTCTTTTTCTCTTCTACCTAATGTAATACACAAGAAAACTTGCTTTTGGAATGAAATGTTTTCGATTATTTTCTTCTCATTTGTAGTCTCAAATTCCACACACATTGATTTATATATAATTAAATTCATAGAGTTGCTGTTCTTTAACTTACCCGTCCTCATTCAAAAGCACACTGTAGATGCTTCTCTCCTCAGTCACTTAGATCTGTATTATACCGTACTCCACTGCGTGTATTTATCATAACTTATTTTACTAAGGAGTATTTAGATCAGGATTTTTTTAAAAGATTTTATTTATTTATTTGACAGAGATCACAAGTAGGCAGAGAGGCAGGCAGAGAGAGAGGAGGAAGCAGGCTTCCTGCTCAGCAGAGAGCCCGATGCTCGATCCCAGGACCTGGGATCATGACCCGAGCCAAAGGCAGAGGCTTTAACCCACTGAGCCACCCAGGCGCCCATAGATCAGGATTTTTAAAAAGTATTATGACCTGGCAGTCTATTGACAGAGATTCTTTTAAGCTAAACATCTGAGTATCTGATGTTTTGTAGGTTTATTATTGCAATTGATTTTCCTTGATTCAGAGAAATGTTCTTGTTGGGGGGGGGGTAAGTGATTTCTTCCATTTTCTCTATTTGGTATATTAATTGCTGGAGTGTTAGGTTTTCTGATTCTAAAGTTGATATATCTTATTGTAAAGTTAGTATCTTTTATACTTTATTTTATAATTTATCACTCATACTTCTTTGATTCTTATGAGGGATATGTTCTATTTATTTATTAACTCTTTTAAACCAAAGAAACTCATTTAAAGAAAAAAGCATCCTTATGAAGTAGGTAGAATGATTATCTCTGTTTTACAGATAAGAAAATAGGGGCACCTAGAAGTTAAGTAACTCAGCCAAGGTTATACAATTAGAAAGTGGTAGAGGTTATACTCTCAACCACTAAGGTAAAGTTTTTCTAGTATAGTTTTGTTTTGGCTTCTGAGAAATGCCTTGAAATCAGTCTATTTCATTATTTTTATTGTATCAGCAAGATTTTTTGCTATTAACTCTTCTACTGAGTTTTATCTCTAATTTTTTTTCTTTGCAGTTATTTCTTTTTTCTTTTTAAGATTTATTCTTTGACAGAGACAGAGCACAAGTAAGTAGAATGTCAGGCAGAGGGAGAGGGGGAAGAAGGCTCCCCGCTGAGCAGAGAGCCCTACACGGGGCTTGATCCCAGGACCCTGGGATCATGACTTGAGCCAAAGGCAGATGTTTAACCAACTAAGCCACCCAGGTGCCCCAATTACCATAATTTCTTGACTAAAATTGCCAATACCTACATTTTGGCTCAAGCTGATAGTTTTCCTATTCTGTTTCTGGATAGCAGGGCTCCGTCTCAGGACCCTGAGATCATGACCTGAGCCCAAGGCAGAGGCTTAACCCATTGAGCCACCCAGGCGCCCCTGTTCTGTGTTTTTAAAGAACGACAATCCCTTATTTTATAACTGTATTTGTTAGTATGTATTTTCCTCATTTAACTTACCTTGCCAGTTTATGTGTTCAACTTTTTACAGAAAAAACATAATATTCATATGTATATAGTTGTATGTTCATCTAGAAAGCTGATATATGGGTGCCTGGGTGGCTCAGTCATTTAAGCATCTGCCTTCAGCTTCAGTCATAATGTCAGGATCATGAGACTGAGCTCTTGCCAGGCTCCATGCTCAGCAAGGTGTCTGTTTCTTCCTCTCCTTCTGCCCCCCTCCCTGCTCAAGCTCCCCTCCTCTCTCTCATGCTTTCTCTCAAATAAATAAATAAAATCTTAAAAAAAAGAAAGCTGATAAACAAAAACTTAATATTAGTAAGTATGGAATTTATAAGTTAAAAATTCTACATGTTCACCACCTTCATACATTTGAAGTTGTGGAACCAAAGTAGGAGACCAGGTTGAATTATTTTCTGTTTACTATTTTTTTTTTATTTTTTTTTGTTTTTTTCTTAAAGATTTTATTTATTTATTTGACAGAGAGAGATCACAAGTAGGCAGAGAGGCAAGCAGAGAGAGTGAGAGGGAAGCAGGCTCCCTGCCGAGCAGAGAGCCCGATGCGGGACTCAATCCCAGGACCCTGAGATCATGACCTGAGCCGAAGGCAGTGGCCCAAACCACTGAATCTTTGATTATATATATATATATATATATATATATATATATATTTTTTTTTTTTTTTTTTTTTTTTTTTTTTTTTTTGCTGACTAAATTTGAAGTACATATTATGGGATTTGGTTGCATGGAGACTTCTCAGTATTTTATTTCTTTCTGAATACTATTATTCAAAAATATTTTCATTCACCATGTTGTCTCTTCATTAAGAATGCCAGTTATCCATGCTGTGGATTTCTTTTTCCATCCTTAGAAATGTATCAACTTCTCTTTCATTTCCTCTTTTGGTATAGTTATGATAGGCTTGTTTTATTGGTTGATTTAAACATGATGTAATCTCATTTCTTTGAGATGCAATTTATCTTTTTGTAGATCCCAAGCTTCAAAAAACTATTAATATTCTTGCAAAATATAGCCTAGTCTTTACCATTTAAAATTATGTTTAAACATCTCCAGTGGCAATGTGAATAACTGTTAATGACTGAATTAACTCCTCCAGATTGCTTTTATTCTTCTACCAAAATTCATTAGAAGAAATTCTTGAAAGTACAAATGTGTTGTAGGGTAATGTATCTCAAATTTCTTCTGCTTCCGGCAATAAATATTCATCAACTATGTGCATATAACTTAATGTATTTTTTATACTGGATAATTTTGCTACAGATAGCTATACTTAGGTGCTACTTAGCTGAGGTTTTAATCTTACTTTTTCTAACATTTTGAATTCTCTAAGCCCTTAAGCTAGAGATTCCTGTTGTCATTTAGGTTTCATGTTACCATGCTGTGAAAACTCTTACTTCCTGTCATATATACAGGATATCAATCCACCCGCTGAATTTAGAGATCTCTTATTCCACTGATCAGCAAATATTTTTAGCTGTCATATGTGGTTCTGTGTGCCAGATTGTATTTTATTTTTATGAGCATGATCTTTGTTTACATAACAATTGATAAAATTATTAAAATTTTCAAAATTTCTTTTTATCTCCTAAATGTTATAAAACAGGGTGATGAAAATAGTTTTGTACAGATGCCTCATGCATTCAGTGTAATTAAAAGGAGAGTGGAAATAAGGAGACCTGCTAATGGTATCAAATAATTAAATACACATTGGATGCATGTCTGTTAGAAGAGCATACAAGTATAAACAAAAAGAACAAAATAAATTATATTAAGAAACCTAGAAATACATCATTGATTATCGTGTCCATCAGGGAAAATAAAATCTAAAAATTTTATATTTTTAGGATTTCTTGGTAATATAATTGGCATATACCAATTAGTTGACTTCTGCATATGAAGTATCATATATTTTCAGGATTACATTATTCACAAAATGGTGAAAAAAAAAAAGCTAGAACCATGAACAAGTTCTGCTAAAGATATTTCCTTTGTCTTTTCTTTGTTGAAACATTAGTGTCAATGCCTAATGAAACTTTTCCACGTCTCTTTTTCCATATACCTGGCCTCTGTTCCATATATCTATAGGGTTGCAGCTGTTCCCTTCCTTTAACTTTCCCTTGCCAATTTTGAGACTCTAGACTTAGACTTAAAAAAAAAAGCAGATAGTGAAAATGATGTACCTTTGTAGCTATTGTTATTCAAAGGGACATTGCAAGGTGGGAATAAGAAGTAATTTATATTTTTATAGTGATGGAAATGTGTATTCTGAAATGGCATTAACTTGATTCTAACTTTCTAAATTAAATGCTTTGGACATGAAGTACCCGTAATTGGGAACCTGTCTCTCCAAATCTAAGAGGTCACCTTTCTCTTTCTTCTTTCTAATTTTATTATTCTAAAGTATAGTCTGGCTGATTGACCACTGGTCAGACTGAGTGCTCGTACATCCTCCGTGACAAGTTACTCTTTTCTGAAAGAGTAAAAATGACACCCTTTGCTTTATTTTAAGAATCTTTCCTTGATAACTGAACTCTATCCAATCTTGTTGTTGCTGGCAAATTTTATCCAGCCCTTCTCCATAACTCAGCTGATTGGACCTGTCATCGCCCTGCTCGAGGCAGACACTGATGCAGCATAATCAGGTAAATACATTCAAATGGAAAAAGTCTCAGGTAGGAAAAATGCTCCTTATCAGAATTATCTATCCATGGGAGGTACTCTAACATTCATATTTTACAGCTACGGACTTGTCCTGAGGGATAAATGCATTGGAATTTCCTGTTAAAGACTAAATACCAATCTCCCAAGAGCACAACATCTATTCCGCTATTTACAACAAGGTTGTAAGTCAACACCAAGCAGCTGTTCAGTTTATTTCCTCATACAAGGATTCTTAGCTTCATAGCCTAATGAATCAACCCAAGTGTGATTTAGCCTTGTAATCATGCCAAGAGTTATACAGTTTACTTGTGACTCAATAACTTAAGAGGATCCTTGCCATTTTCTCCTAATAAAATTAGTAAATCAATCCTAAATTCATGACAGATGAATCATGACACATGTTACTCTCAACAAATTAGAGAGTAGCCTTAGGAAAACATACCATTACTTTTGTTTTTAAAGTGGTATGAATCATTTTATAAGTCATTTCTGGATGAAAGCAAAAGAAAATAAGTCATGGTCTCTTCTAGCATGTTTAAAAGGTGAATTAACCCCAAGGAAGCAGACTTGGTTCAGGTAATAAGTATGTTCAGAAAAATGGTCACAAGCATCATGAAGCACAAGAAAACAGAAGATTGTACTGGCAGAGAACAACAAGAAAAGCAAATGGTTTTGAATAAAATTTAGGAATACTTCTCTGACCCTGTAACATCAAGTGACTATGTGGCCATAACTGCCCATCATATACCAAGTAGTGTCAGAGCCACCAGATCCCAAGTTTGGGTCAACCCAATAGCAATCCATCATAACATGGGACATACATCTGGGATTAGGAACAAACCAAAAGGTAAATGGAAGCTGCATGTGCCCAGACTCCCATGTAATCCACAAGTGTTTTATCATAACCTCTTCTTCAGCTTGTAAGTATGATCCCCAGAGTTCCATATGAATAGACGATAAAGCAGCTAGAAGTTTAAGCTTGGTTCTATGTAGGGTCAGGTCTGTATGCAAGTGCAAGCTGAAAATGATTAATGGCTTTGCCTTAAGTGTACCCTAAAAAGAGACTGGTGAAGAAATGTCTTAATGGGTAGACTTTTGCATTTTACACCTGGTCATTCACTTTGTGTGGAAAGAAAAGTGGCCTATGGTTAAAATATATATGAATTCATGGAAAATGATGTTATGGGCTAAATTATGTTTCCCCACAAAAACGCATCTGTTGAAATTCCAACCCCCAGTACCTCCATACTAGGATATAAGTTCTTTGAAAATGTTATTAAGTTAAACTGAGGCCATAAGTGTGGGGCCCTGTCCAATATTATTTGTGTCCTTATAAGAAGAGAAATAGCACAGATAGGCAGAGAGGAAAAAAGGTCAAGATGAACATCTTCAGGCCAAGAAAAGTAGCCTCAGGAGAAACTAAGCCTACCAAAACCTTCATCTCGGACTATAAGAACAGTAAGAAAATAAATTTATATTGTTTAAGCAACTCAGTCTATGGTATTTTTCTGCAGCAGCTCTAACAAACTAATAAAAATGGCAAATAATTTGGCTAGTTGCAAAAAAAAGTCTCAAAGGGAATAGAAGATTGGAGACATGGAGATCTGAAAATGAGGTATGTCCAAAGACCTGGAAATGGGAACTCAGAGAAATAGTACTAAACAATGAAATACATGGAATAACCCAAACAGTTGCTATCTACAGTCACTTTCATGGCAGCTCCAGTAATGGTACAATAGTTGCTACTGTGGTAAGGACAGAGGCTATGTTGCTCACCAGAGGTGATCTAACAACTGCTTCTGTCTATTGCCCAGTCTTACAGCAAGAGACCAACCTAGAGCCCCTAACACATCACCATCTATTGAAGAAACTAATAATGCATTTGGTGGCAAACTAATTACAATGAACTTTTTCTTACCCTGACAAGGGAAGCAAATTATCATTACTGGGATAGATCCATATTCTTGTTATGGGGTTGCCTTTCCCGCTTGTAATGTTTTAGATAGCAACAGTATCTAAGAAATTACAGAATATTTGATCTGCTGATAATTGCACTAGACCACGGGACAAACATAAGATCAAAGGATATATGGCTGTGGTGAGCCCTTGATTTTAGGATCTTCTACTTCGGTGGCATAATTTGCCATCTTGAAGCTATAAACTTGACAGAGTAATGGAATAGTCTATTGAAAACATACTTGAAGCATCATCCTGAAAACAATTCCCCAAGATGATCGGGAGTATTTCTCTCAAGACAACATAAACCAATACCATTATATTGTGAGTTGTCTCCAAGTGGTAAATCACATTAGTCTGAGAATCAAGGAGTGAAATTAGCATTGTCTCTGTTTACCCTGCCTCCTAGTAACCTACTTAGGAAATGTGTGCTTTCCACCTCTGTAACTCTGGGCTCCTCCATTATAGTGGTCCATGGCCTCATAGGAAAAATACTTCCACCAGGTAATATAGCAGTGTTCCCACTAAACCTCCACAGTAACCTCCCAATCACAGGGTCTTTCTCATGATTAGAAACCAGCAGGCTAGACAACTATCAGTCCTGACAAGGATAAATTGGCCCTGATCATCAGGAGGAGGCAAGGCTTTCACTGCATAATGGGAAGGGTAGAGAAGAGTAAGTTGGAATACCAGGCGATTCACTTTATTGTCCTTTGGTATTCACTGGACTAATTTTGACTGTGACTAGAAAAATACAATAACCCCACCCAAGAAGGATAAAATTCCCTGCTAGTTAAATACATAGAGAATCTAGAAAGTATGGGAGAGGAGATGGTGATGATATACAGTTATACCAGCAAGAGGAGCTACAGAGTCAGGGGTTGGTCTTGACCAAATTAACCTTCCTCTCACAACTTTATCCTAAGAAGTGGGGTCCAACAGAATCTGAAGAAGCAATCTTCATAACATTATGTTAAATTGGGGCGCCTGGGTGGCTCAGTGGGTTAAAGCCTCTGCCTTCAGCTCAGGTCATGATCCCAGGGTCCTGGGATCGAGCCCCGCATCGGGCTCTCTGCTTGGCTGGGAGCCTGCTTCCTCCTCTCTCTCTCTCTCTGCCTGTCTCTCTGCCTACTTGTCAAATAAATAAATCTTTAAAAACAAAAAAAACAAAAAAAAAAAACATTATGTTAAATTGAGTACCTCTGAATGCCCTAAGAGATGGGCTGTAGTAGATCTCATGGTGAGCGACCCAGATAACCACTTCAGCACAGAAGCACTTATGACCTTGGTTGCTGGGAATTTTGGTGGTTTATGGCTCTTAGCTAAAATCGTTCCTGGTACTTACCTTACCTGTAAAAATTTGCTTCACCAAAGTTAATTCCTCCTTCTTGAGGGGAACTTGTATCTCTTATTTAGTCAGTGTTGGGTATAAAAGCCTGCTTCCCTGCCCAAATGAGGAGTAATTTTGAATGGTCCATCTTAACTCTAAAGCTCTTGCTGGAAGAGATACTTTTGAGTGATTAAAGTTCAGTCTTGATGCAGTTTCTCTTCTAACCCCATTTTCTCATCAATTTCTTCCCTCTACGAAGTTATACATAACATCTCTACTCTGATAGCTCAGGACTCTATATCCAGACTAAAAGTATCTCTTGTATTTATATTTCTATATTTATCTATAATAAATAGACCACCATCAAATAAATAAAATAGACCACCACCTAGAGATAAAGTAGATATCTCAAACATAATAGGTCTATAAATGAATTATTGATTTCTTCCCATAAATCAGCCCTCTTTCCAGCATTTCTTATCTCATGGTAGCTCTATTCTTCTTGTTGCATAGAGTTCCTATAGATTTCTCTATTGTATCATAGTCTAAATGTAATCCATTAGTATGTCTTATCATCTGTACCTTGGAAAGATCCAACATCTCATTACTTCTCACTACTTGTGCTACTTTTACCCAAGTCCAAGACACCATCACATTCAATCTAAATGGCTACAGTCACACACACTTGTTTTCTTCCTTCCACTCTTTTATCTCTTCAGTCTTTTCCTTACAGGGCAGTCAGTGTGACCTTTTTAAAATAATGGATGCATTCTACTATCTCTCTTTTCAAACTTACAGTAGCATTCTGCTTCCAATATGATAATATTTAAATTTTTCTACAGATTTTACCTACGAGATCAAGATACCCAGTACCTCTTCTCTGATCTCATCTATATCTTAAAAATGATCTGCCTAACTTAACATCTGAAGGTTCATAAACTAGGTGCCTCCTAAGGACATTTCTAGTCCTTACATTTTAATCAAAAAAAAAAAAAGAGAGAGAGAAAGAAAAGAAAAGAAAAAAAAGGAAAAGGAAAGAAAAAGAGGGAGAGAGAGAAATTGGGAGTAATTTAAGAAGTATATCCAAGGCTCAAAATACTCACTACTACTCATAAAGGCAGTTCCTATGCCTGAAAAAAAAAACAAACAAAAAATAAAAAACAAACAGGTAGTCAATTGCAGGCAGTCACAGAGGAAATGGACAACCTGGAGACAAGTGTTCTATCAGTCCCTCCCTACTGATGAGCAGTGCCTATAACAATAGTCATCCCAAATGAAAAGAAAAGTATTTTGACAAATGCACTTCTCTAAATATCATATGGTAAGTTTGAGATATGTTTAAAATGTTACCTATATAGGTAATCATAGTACTAATAGTATTTGTTTGTTTGTTTGTTTTTTTAAAGATTTTATTTATTTGACAGAGAGAGATCACAAGTAGACAGAGAGGCGGGCAGAGAGAGAGAGAGAGGGGAGCAGGCTCCCCGCCGAGCAGAGAGCCCGATGCGGGACTCGATCCCAGGACCCTGAGATCATGACCTGAGCCGAAGGCAGCGGCTTAACCCACTGAGCCACCGAGGCACCCCTAGTATTTGTTAATACTGCTTTTCTTACTCTTCTGACTTTTTTAATCTCAAGAAATTATTAATTAACTTTCACGCTTCTCATTATTACAACAACATGGAGAACTGGGTGTTATATACAAACAATGAATCACGGAACACTACATTAAAAACTAATGATGTACTACTGTATGGTGACTAGCATAACACAATAAAAAATTTTTTAAAAAGATGCCCTGATGGTACATTAACAGTAAAAATCACAAGTTATTGTAATAGAAATGAAATAAAATTATGAAGGGGGTAATATCCATAATGTAGATAAATGATTAACATTTTATGTGTATCAGTTATTTTATATTTTATATTGGATTATCAGACATGTGAATATTTGAAATGTATCATATTGAATCCTAAAAAGTGTTTTGTGTCTTTACTTTGGCAATATGGTAATAGCTTACAGTAGGAAAAAAATTCACTTTCCTTTTACTTTACATAATGTGTGAAAATGGATAAAATCAAGCTCTTTTATTTCCACTATCAAGTCTTATGGGAAAGTTTTCTTTCCAGTTTTAATATTAACATAATTACTATGAATTCCTATTTTCCATTAAACACTGGTAAGAATTCCTTCTTCTACTTCCCTCTCTGGGTGGGTATGAGCCTTTTGTTAAATTTCAACATCTGCCTAGAATGCTGCTACTCTCCGTCACTTCACTCCTGGTGCTAGAAGAGCACAGCTTTCCATTTTCCTAGTCCATACTTTTGATGGTAAAATTGACTAATCAGATGTGTGCTGCAATATACATACATGTTATCTTCCAGGACTGGACCAGAATCTGCAGTTTCAAAACCATTCTCAAATACAAAATCTTGGATTTAAATATATTTATTTAAGAGTTACTTTAAAAATTTCCAAAAGCATCTGTGGAGTCAACAAAATTTCTATCACACTTCCAATGGTAGTCATCATAGAAACAGAAAAAACCTCCTGAAAATCTGTATGGAACCACAAAAGACCCAAATAACCTACGAAATCTTGAAGAAGAAAAACAAAGCCAGAGGCATCACACTTCCTGATTTCAAACTATATTACAAGTCTATAGTAATAAAAAGAATATCATACTAACGTAATAATAGATCCACAGGGCAACGGAAGAGAATATAGAGCCCAGAATTAAAATTCTCGCTATATAATCAACTAATATTTGACAAGAGAGCCAAGAACACCCAGTGAGGGGAAGATAGTGTCTTCAACAAAATGGTGCTGAGAAAACTGGACAAACGTAAGCAGAACAAAGACCTCTATATTACACTGCTTACAGGAATTAACTTGAAATAGATCAAGGAATTAAACATAAGACTAGATGCCATAAAACTCCTAGAAGAAAATGTAGAGAAGCTTCTTGACATTACTTTTGGAAATAAATTTTTGGATAAGAGCCTAAAAGCACAAAGAAAAACAAAAATCAGCAAATGAGATTACATTAAACTTAAAATCTTCTGCACAGCAAAATAAATATCAAAATAAAACTGCAGTATGAAAAAATGGGATGACATTTTTATAAACTGTGTATCAGATAAAGGGCTAATATCCAAAATATATAAAGAACTCAAACAACTCAATATCAAAGAAATAAACAATCTGATTAAAACATGAGCAGAGAGAAAGAAAACATGCAAATGGACAATAGGTACATCAAAAGATGCTCAGTGTCACTAATCATTAGGGAAATGCAAATCAAAACTATAAGGAGATATGACCTCATATCTGTTAGAATGACTATCATCAAGGAGATTAGAGGTAACAAGCTGGTGACGATGTGAGGAAGAAGAAATTTTATACACTATTGGTGGGACTGTGAATTGGTTCACCCACTATGGAAAACAATAGGGAGAGTCCTCAAAGAATTAAAAATAGAACTGCCATATATGATCTAGCAGTTCCACATCTAGGTATATACCAAAGGAAATGAAAACAGGGCATCAAAGAGGTATATCCACTGTCTTGTTCATTAGCATTAATACGGAAACTCAAGTGTCCATCAGGGGATGAAGGGATAAGACGATGTGGAATGCTGTTTAGACATCAGAAAGAAAGCCATCTTGCCATTTATCACAACAGGGATGGACTTTCAGCACATTATATGGTAAGCGAGATATGACTGATTAAGACGATTATTAAATGGTTTTGGTTCTATGTGGAATTTTAAAAAGTCAAAAAAAAAATAGTGGTTACAAGGAGAGGGAAGAGGTGGTGGATAATCCTGATGTTGTTTAAGGGTACAGATTTTCTAAGAGTAGTAAATAAGTCTTAGAAATCTAATGCACAGTATAATCAATATAGATAATGCTGTATTATCATCATCAAACTTGCTATGTGACTGGAACTTAATTATACCATCCACTAAAAAGGGATGATAATTATATAAGGTGATAGAGGTGCTAATTATTGTTACAATAGCAATCATATTACAGTAAATAACTATCAAATTAACATGTTGTACACCTTGAATTTATAGTGTTGTATGTCAAATATATTTCAATAAAAAAATTTCCTCCTTCCTTTGTGAACTTTGATCCACACTTTTTTGATACAATACCTTTGTTTTTCTGGTGGTGGTGTTTGTTAGTTTTTTGTTTGTTTGTTTCATAAAGTGAGAGGGAGAGAGAAGTATGGAGGGGAGAGGCAGCGGGAGGGGTAGACAAAGAACCCCAGGCAGACTCCACCTCCAGTGCCCCACTCAAGGCTCCAGCAGTCATTTAACTGACTGACCCACCCGGGGCCCCATGTGAAATACCTTTCTTAAGTTATGCCATGGAGGGGTGCTTGGGTGGCTCAGTGGGTTAAGGCTCTGCCATTGGCTCAGGTCATGATCTCAGGGTCCTGGGATTAAGCCCTGCATCGGGCTCTCTGCTTAGTGGGGAGCCTGCTTCCCCCCCACTCTCTGCCTGCCTCTCTACTTGTGATCTCTCTGTCAAATAAATAAATAAATAATCTTTAAGTTATGCCATAGAGACTCTATCTATGACCACAGGTCTTGTCTCATTTTCTATAATATTTGACACAGATGGGCTCATCTGACTGACAACTGCCAATAATTTTTTTTTTAATTTTCTTGATTCTATACTTATAATTCTACTTATTTAGCAAGGATTGACTTCATTTTATTACTTTTTAATCTATGAATTTCTTCTTCTACTTTTTAATCTATGAATCTTCTTTTTTAATCCTTATATTTTTAAATTTTACTTCTATTGATTAGGAAGTTTAAACTTTTCTTCGAACCAGAAGGTACATTTTTCTGCTGAATATATTCCTTTTCTCTTTGTCTTTTCCTGGGATGTTACTCTGGAACTATTTATTTGATCCTTTTGTAGAATTATGTTTTCTATATATACTAGTTTTCATTGGTTCAATAAGATGAGACAATTTTTATAAGATGTGAGATATCTAGGAACAAGAGGATTGATTTTTATTATTAACATATTGTTTTGTTTATACTGTTGTTAAAGATAGAAGCATGCATAATTTCAGAAGTATAGTTTGAGGTTTACTTTTCCTTTTTTTTTAACTTTCTTTTTTGATGTTTGGTATGAAGTGATTTTTTTTTTATACTTCTTTCTTTGAAAGATGGTGGCTCTCATTAATTTTAGCTTGGTTAAGTCAAAATTAGTTAAGCTAAGCTTTATTTTATGAGAAAAAAATGGACTGTTACATTATATTAATGAAATAAGATTTCAATATCAAAAATAATAAGATTTCAGTATCAGATCGATAATTAATTAGCAGACTTGCAACTGTAGACTAATTCAGACCCTACAGCCCAGACACTGAAAAGGCAAGTAATTTAACTGCTCCATATTTCAAATTATTTTGCTGTAAAATAGAAATAATGTAAATTATTCACCCAGTTATTAAATTACTATAATTATTCTGTAGATCTAGGAAAACATCACATACATACCAAAAATTTATTTGGGATGTTGAGACTCGACACACACACCAAGAGGATATGAAAAAGTTTATCACTCATATAATGATATTTCCTGTGGAAAACCAAACAAATCCCAAGCAAGTTTAAAATGGGCATGAGAGAATAAAGGAAAGAGTATGGCTTAGCGTTTTCATTTGCAATGGGTCTGGGTTGAAGGTTCCTACAGATGGTTTGAACTTCCCTCCAGTGACAAAGGCTTTCTTACCAAATACTCCAAATGTGGGGTATTTTAGATAGAGATTGTACGAGCCTGGGTTGGGGTGGTGTGGGAGGAGCAGATGTGAAGGGAGAGAGAATCTCAAGTAGACTCCTTACTAAGCATGAGTCTGACATGGGGCTCCAACTCACAACCCTGAGATCACAACCCGAGCCGAACCAAGAGTGGGTTGCTTAACCAACTGTGCCATCCATACACCCCCAATTTTCCTTTCTACCTACCATACTGGTTTGAATTAATGAGGAAGGTAAGTGAACTACATACTTCCTAGTTTTAATAATTAATTATATAAGTGTCCCATTTTTCTATCCCAGTTTTCTAGAGACATGTAGCAATCTAGGGTTAGCAGTAGTTCTAAAATCAATTATTGTTTGCCTTTCATATCTCAGAGATTCCATTGCCCAATGATTAAATCTGATATATTTTTCACTTCGTTTTTCAGGGGAGAGCCAAGATGATTACTATAACATACCAGGTGTATTTTCAATAACTGATTTTTAATCTCCCATCCTCACCTCAGACTAATCCAATCAGATTTATTCCCTTCTATGCCCTGATAGTGCTCTGGTCTGACACTCTCACTTTCCATATTGCTAAATGTCCAATGGTCCTTTGACCGTCCTTATAGTACTCTACCAGTTAGCATTATGAAAAATACTAACAATCCCATTATTGGGTGGGGTGGAGGGTACATATTTTTTTCTCCAGCCTAATTTTCTGCTACCATTCAGTCTCCTTATTTTGTTATCTATCCCACCAATAAATGAAAACTGTCTGCATCATCTGTCCTAGACCTTCTTTGCCCCTCTACTTGTTCTCAGAAGCAATGTCATTCATCCCATTATTTAAATGTCATCTATCTGCCAAGGTCTATCAAATATCAAAATTCGGGTCATTGATTTACAGTGATAAAAATACTATTACATAAATATTCTCTTAGATTCATCATAGTTATTTAGTTGTGAATATTTAGTTGTGAATGCTGAATTTTAATGATTAGGTTAATATGATTATGACTGTTGACAGATTAGTTTTTAATTATAAAGTAAGTTTTTCTTTAACCTACATAGTATAAGAATAATTCATTTCCATAATTTTAGCTTGTCTTCGGTTTGGGAGAGGTGTCCAGTAACAAATCCTTTTACAGCTGTTTACAGCAGTCCTGAATTTATTTATTTATTTTAAAATTTTATTTATTGGGGCACCTGGGTGGCTCAGAGGGTTAAAGCCTCGGTCTTCGGCTCAGGTCATGATCTCAGGGTCCTGGGATCGAACCCCACATCAGGCTCTCTGCTCAGTGGGGAGCCTGCTTCCTCCTCTTTCTCGCTCTCTCTCTCTCTGCCTGCTTCTCTGCCTACTTGTGATCTGTCAAATAAATAAATAAATAATTTAAAAAAAAATTATTTATTTATTTGACAGCCACATAGTAAGAGAGGAAACATAAGCAGGCAGTGTGAGAGAGGGAGAAGCAGGCTTCCCGCTGAACAGGGATCCTGATGTAGGGGTTGATCCCAAGACCCTGGGATGATGACCTGAGCCGAAGGCAGACACTCAATGCCTGATCCACCCAGGCACCCCAGCAATCCTGAATTTATTTAAAGGATAAATATTTCATGATGTGATCAGTATAAAATAGTATTTTCACATATTAATATAGGATTTAAATATTTTTAAAAATCTCTTATCTCTTTTTTTTTTTCTTTTTAGTACTATTTCAAATTCTCAGGCAATCTGCAAAGGCTTTAGGAGTGCTTTGGCATCGTGAAATTTATGCCATATTAAAGTGTAGCTTGATTAGTACAATTGAATAAAATGGGATTATTAATTATAGATGGAATTTTGTCTTACAAATTTCATTAAAAAAATCAAGCAGTATTTTCCTGTTATTATTACTGTGCTTGCTTATCACAAGTCATTAGGTCTTTAGGTAGGAATTTTAATTTTGTCACTAATGATCTAATGATATCTCTCATGCAAATTAGAATATGTGGTTTTCATTCCTTTATCTTTCACCAACATCCAGAAGAATTTTTATAACATTTGACATTTCAATGAACTTTAGCAAGTTAAGAGATATTTAGAATTACTGAAACCTGTATTTTCTTTATCACAGGCAATCAGAAATACTTTCTATTTTTATTCTAATTAAAATTAATATATTTTGGAGGAGGGGCATGATGGCAGAAAAGTAAGAGACCCTATTTCAAGTGGTCCCCTGAATTGAACTAAATATCTACCAGAACACTCTGAACACCCATGAAATCAGCCTGAGATGTAAGATCATACACTTCTGGATCTCTACAGGGACAGAAGATGAGCAGTGGAGAAGTCAGTGGAGTGAAAGTGTTCAAACTGATATCGGGGGATAAACACAGGGTAAGGGAGCCACCAGAAGTGACCCATTGGAAACTCATACCGGAATACGAAAGTGCCCTATGCTTGGGGACCATCATTAACTTGGAGTCTGGTTAAAGCACTCAAAAAGAGCAAAGGATCTTAAAGGGCAATTGGTGGAATTGGGGGGCCACAGGCACAGACCTAAGTCCATGGTTCCAGGGTGGTCACAGCTTAGGGCAGGGCAACACAGCTCAAGACAAAGAACAATGTGGCAGGCCCCTCTCCCAGAAGACAAGCCAAAAGAACAAGAGGATAATAAAAACAGCATCCCCATAAAACTATAAAACCCCAACATCAGGGGAAAACAATATATTAAGTTGCCAGTATTGTCCCAAAATCTATATATGTATGTCATAGATACAACTTTCCTTTTTTTTAAAAATTAATTCTCAGGATTCTTCTTCTTTTATTTTTTTAACCTACTTAAAATTATAACTAGATGTTTAATACAACATATTAAATAACAACTTTTTAACTTGAAATTTATTCATACATACACCTGTGTTGCACACACATACATATATTTTTTTTCCAAGGTAATCCTTTTCCCTATTCAATACTACCCTCTATATAAACCAGTTTTAATTACCCTGTATCTCTGGAAAGTTGAGTCCTTTAACAAAGATAACAAGATACAACCAGGAAGAAATAAAATAACTTTCCTCGCCCACAATGAAGGTTTAAACCACCTTCCCCTCTTTTTCTTCTGTCAGTGATTCCGTGTATATGTTTTGTTTTTGTTCTATATAAATCTTATTCTTCGGGTTCATTTTGGTTACTTCTTTTTTTCTTTTACTTTTATCTGTCTTTTTGTTTGTTTTTGTTTATGTACCTTATAAATCTTACTTTGGGGGCTCATTTTTGCCTGGGTTTGTTCATTTTTTTCTTTTTTCTTTTTCCTTTCTTTTTGGTGGTGACTTCCAATTTCTCTGAAACTTTTCAAGGTGCACCTTGACTGGATCATGGTTGATATATTCAGCTATACATCCCCTCAACCTCCTCTCACCAGAATGACTAGGAAGAGGAACAACAAACAGAGGAGAAATTCAGAGACTCTGACCTTTGCCACAGAACTACTGGATACAGATATAAACAATATATCAGAAATGGAATTCAGGGTAACAATTATTCAGGCAATGGCTTGGTTGGAGAAGACCATTAGTGGCAAAATAGAATCTCTAAGGATGGAAGTGAAAGCTGATCTGGCAGAACTTAAAAATGATATCGATGAGATCCAGTCTAATCTAAATACTCTAACAGCTAGGGTAAACAGGGGAAAAGATCTCATTAGTGATCTAGAAGAAAAAGTGATAGAAAAGAAGAATCAGGAGGAGGCCTGGAATAGCTTAGAAGCCATGAAAACAGAATTAGGGAAGTAAATGACACCATGAAACATCCAATGTCAGAATTATTGGGATCCCTGAGGAGGTAGAGAGAGAGAGAGAAGACTAGAAGATATAGTTGAGCAAATACTAGATGAAAATTTCCCTAATCTGGGGAATGGAACAAGAGTTCATGTCCTAGAGGGAGAGAGGACACCCCCCAAGATCAACATGGCTAGAAGGACCTCCAGGCAAATAAGAGTGAAATTAATGAATCATAAATTCAGAGAGCATGTCTTAAGGGCAGCTAGGGGGAAGAGATTCCTTACATACAGAGGAAGGATCATAAGAACAACAGCAGACCTGTCCACAAAAACCTGGAAAGCCAGCAAGTGTTGGCAAGACATATTCAGGGCACTAAATGAGAAGAACATGCAGCCATGGAATACTTTATCCAGCAAGGCTAACATTCAGAATGGATGGAGAAATAAAGAGTTTCCAAGACTGGCAAGTTTTAAAAGATTATGTGACCACCAAGCTGACACTACAAGAAATATTAAGGGGGAGTTCTGTAAAAGAAGAAAGAACCCAACAGTGACATAGAATAGAAATTAACAGTGACAATCTATAGAAACAACGACTTCACAAGCAACACAATGTCAATAAAAACATATCTTTCAATAATCACTCTCAAAGTGAATGGCCTAAATGCTCCCATAAAACAGCACAGGGTTGCAGATTGGATAAGACGACATGACTTATCCATATGCTGTCTACAAGAGACCCATTTGGAACCTAAAGTTACATCCAAACCGAAAGTAAAGTAATACAGAGCCATATTTCATGCTAATGGGCCTCAAAAAAAAAAAAAAAAAAAAGAAGCTGGGGTAATGATTCTCATATCAGATAAATTAGATTTTAAGCTAAAGACTGTAGTCAGAGATAAAGAAGGACACTACATCATTATTAAACGGCCTATCAACCAAGAAGATCTAACAATTGTAAATATTTATGCCCCAATACAGGAGCAGGCAATATAGAAACCAACTGTTAATCAAAATAAACAGTCATACTAATATGAATACATTAATAGTAAGAGATCTTAACACACTATTTTCAGTAATAGACATCATCCAAGCAGAAATCTATAAAGAAATAAGAGCATTGAATGACACATTGGACCAGATGGACCTCATAGATATATACAGAACATTCTACCCTAAAACAACAGGATACTCATTCTTCTCAAGCACACATGGAACATTCTCCAGAATAGGCAATATACTGGGTCACAAATCAGGGCTCAACTGATACCAAAAGATTGAGATTATTCCTTTCATATTCTCAGACCACAATGCTTGGAAACTGGAACTCAACCACAAGAAAAACTTAGAAGGAATTCAAACACTTGGAAGCTAAAGATCAACCTACTAAAGAATGTTTGGATCACCAGGAAATCAAAGAAGAACTTAAAAAACTCATGAAAACCAATAAGGATGAAGACACATTGGTCCAAAACCTATGGCATACAGCAAAGGGGGTCCTAAGGGGGAAGTACATAACCATCCAAGACTCACTCAAAAAAAATGGAAAAACCCAGAACACACCAGCTTTCCTTACACCTTAAAGAATTGGAAAATCAACAACAAATTAAGCCAACCCCATGCACAAGAAGGGAAATAATCAAGATTAGAGCAGAGATCAATGACATAGAAACTAGAGATACAGTAGAACACATCAACGAAACCAGAAGCTGGTTTCTTGAAAGAATCAATAAGATCGATAAACCACTGGCCAAACTAATCCCAAAGAAAAGAGAGAACCCAAAATAATAAACTTAAGAATGAAAAGGGAGAGATTATGACTAACAGCAAGGAAATAGAAATAATCATCAGAAATTATTATTGGAGGAGGAGTCAAGATGGCGGAGAAGTAGCAGGCTGAGACTACATCAGGTAGCAGGAGATCAGCTAGATAGCTTATTTAAACATTTCAAACACCTACAAATCCAACGGGAGATCGAGGAGAAGAACAGCAATTCTAGAAACAGAAAATCAACCACTTTCTGAAAGGTAGGACTGGTGGAGAAGTGAATCCAAAGCAACAGGAAGATAGACTATGGGGGGAGAGGCCAGCACCCGGCAAGCAGCGTAAAAACGGAGCACTAAATCAGGACTTTTAAAAGTCTGTTTCACTGAAGGACATCGCTCCAGAGGCTAAACCAGGGTGAAGCCCACACGGGGTCAGCATGGCCCCAGGTCACGCAGGATCACAGAAGGATCGGGGGTGTCTGTCGCAGAGCTTGCAGGTATTAGAACAGGGAAGCCGACTACAGAGACAGAGCCAAGGAGTGAGCTCTCAGCTTGGGATTACCTTGAGCCGGTTGCAGGCTGTGTGAACTCGGAGCATGGCCAGAGGCCAGGGAGACGGGAGTGATTGGGCGCTCTTCTCTGGGGGTGCACTGAGGAATGGGGCACCAAGCTCTCAGCTACTCCGGGCTGGAGACTGGGAGGCTGCCATTTTCATTCCCATCCTCCAGAACTCTATGGAAAGCATTCAGGGAACAAAAGCTTCTGAAAGCAAACCAGAGCGGATTATTTAGCCCAGCCCCTGGTAAGGGCGGTGCAATTCCGCCTCCAGCAAAGACACTTGAGAATCACTACAACAGACCCCTTCCCCAGAAGAGCAGCAAGAAATCCAGCCAGGACCAAGTTCACCTACCAAGGAGAGCAGGTTCAATACCAAGGAGAGTGGCAGAATTCCAGAGGAGAAGAAAACAAAGCACGGACTCATGGCTTTCTCCCCATGATACTTTAGTCTTGCGGGTAATTCAATTTTTTGTTTCATTTTTTTTCCTTTTTCTGCTAATTTTTTTTAACTTTTCCCATCTCTTTTTTAACATTTTAAAACTAGTTTATCTGATATATATTTTTTATCTTTTTTATATTTTTCTTTGTTTTCTTTTTTTAATTTTTTCTTTTTTTTTTCCCCTGAACCTCTTTTTATCGCCTTTCTCCTCCCACTTCCCCCACAATTTGGGGTCCCTTCTGATTTGGTTAAAGCGCATTTTCCTGGGGTCTCTGCCACTCTTTTAGTATTTTACTTGTTCCTTCATATACTCTTATCAGGCAGAAAAATTCACGACAAAAAAAAGAACAAGAGGCAGTACTGAAGGCTAGGGAACGAATCAATACAGACATTGGTAATATGTCAGATTTAGAGTTCAGAATGACAATTCTGAAGGTTCTAGCCGGGCTCGAAAAAAGGCATGGAAGATATTAGAGAAACCCTCTCTGGAGATATAAAAGCCCTTTCTGGAGAAATAAAAGAACTAAAATCTAACCAAGTTGAAATCAAAAAAGCTATTAAGGAGTTGCAATAAAAAATGGAGGCTCTCACTGCTAGGATAAATGAGGCAGAAGAAAGAATTAGTGATATAGAAGACCAAAGAGAACAAAGAAGCTGAGCAAAAGAGGGACAAACAGCTACTGGACCACGAGGGGAGAATTCAAGAAATAAGTGACACCATAAGACGAAACAACATTAGAATAATTGGGATTCCAGAAGAAGAAGAAAGAAAGAGGAGAGCAGAAGGTATATTGGAGAGAATTATTGGAGAGAATTTCCCTAATATGACAAAGGGAACAAGCATCAAAATCCAGGAGGTGCAGAGAACCACCCTCAAAATCAACAAGAATAGATCCACATCCCATCACCTAAGAGTAAAATTTACAAGTCTTAGTGACTAAGAGAAAATCCTGAAAGCAGCCCAGGAAAAGAAGTTTGTAACATAAAATGGTAAAAATTAGATTGGCAGCAGATTTGTCCACAGAGACCTGGCAGGCCAGAAAGAGCTGGCATGATATATTCAGAGCACTAAATGAGAAAAACATGCAGCCAAGAATACTATATCCAGCTAGGCTATCATTGAAAATAGAAGGAGAGATTAAAAAGATTCCAGGACAACAAAAACTGAAAGAATTTGCAAACACCAAACCAGCTCTACAGGAAATATTGAAAGGGGTCCTCTAAGCAAAGAGAGACCCTAAAAGTAGTAAATGAGAAAGGAACAGAGACAATATACAGTTAACAGTCACCTTACAGGCAATACAATGGCACTAAATTCATATCTTTCAATAGTTACCCTGAATGTTAATGGGCTAAATGCCCCAATCAAAAGACACAGGGTATCAGAATGGATAAAAAAACAAAACCCATCTATATGTTGCCTACAAGAAACTCATTTTAGACGCGAAGACACCTCCAGATTTAAAGTGAGGGGGTGGAAAACAATGTACCATGCTAATGGGCATCAGAAGAAAGCTGGGGTGGCAATCCTTATATCAGAGCAATTAGATTTTAAGCCAAAGACTATAATAAGAGATGAGGAAGGACACTATATCATACTCAAAGGGTCTGTTCAACCAGAAGATCTAACCATTTTAAATATCTATGCCCCTAACGTGGGAGCAGACAACTATATAAACCAATTAATAACAAAATCAAAGAAACAAAATCAAAGAAATATTGTATTATCAACAATAATACAATAATAGCAGGGGACTTTAACACTCCCCTCACTGAAATGGACAGATATCCAAGCAAAAGATCAACAAGGAAATAAAGGCTTTAAATGACACACTGGACCACATGGACATCACAGATATATTCAGAACATTTCATCCCAAAGCAACACAATACACATTCTTCTCTAGTGCACTGGAACATTCTCCAGAACAGATCGCATCCTGAGTCCTAAGTCAGGTCTCAACTGGTATCAAAAGACTGGGATCATTCCCTGCATATTTTCAGACCACAATGCTCTGAAGCTAGAACTCAATCACAAGAGGAAATTTGGAAAGAACCCAAATACATGGAGACTTAACAGCATCCTTCTAAAGAATGAATGGGTCAACCAGGAAATTAAAGAAGAATTGAAAAAATTCATGGAAACAAATGATAATGAAAACACAATGGTTCAAAATCTGTGGGACACAGCAACGGCAGTCCTGAGAGGAAAATATATTGTGATACAAGCCTTTCTCAAACAAGGAAGGTCTCAAATATACAACCTAACCCTACACCTAAAGGAGCTTGAGAAAGAACAATAAAGACAACAAAGAAAGCCTAAACCCAGCAGGAGAAGAGAAATCATAAAGATCAGAGCAGAAATCAATGAAATAGAAACTAAAAAAACAATAGAACAAATCAATGAAACTAGGAGCTGGTTCTTTAAGAATTAATAAGATTGATAAACCCCTGGCCAGACTCATCAAAAAGAAAAGAGAAAGTATCCAAATAAATAAAATCATGAATGGAAGAGGAGAAATCACAATTAACACCAAAGAAATACAGACAATTATAAGAACACATTATGAGCAACACTATGCCAAAAAAGTTGACAATCTGGAAGAAATGGATGCATTCCTAGAGACATATAAACTACCACAACTGAACCAGGAAGAAATAGAAAACCTGAACAGACTGATAACCAGTAAGGAGATTGAAACAGTCATCAAAAATCTCCAAACAAACAAAAGCCCAGGGCCAGACGGTTTCCCAGGAGAATTCTACCAAACATTTAAAGAAGAACTAATTCCTATTCCCCTGAAACTGTTCCAAAAAATAGAAATGGAAGGAAAACTTCCAAACTCATTTTATGAGGCCAGCATCACCTTGATCCCAAAACCAGACAAGGATCCCATCAAAAAAAAAGAACTACAGACCAATATCCTTGATGAACACAGATGCAAAGATTCTCACCAAAATACTAGCCAATAGGATTCAACAGTACATTAAAAGGATTATTCACCACGACCAAGTAGGATTTATTCCAGGGCTGCAAGGTTGGTTCAAAATCCACAAGTCAATGTGATACAACACATTAATAAAAGAAAGAACAAGAACCTTATGATACTCTCAATACATGCTGAAAAAGCATTTGACAAAGTACAGCATCCCTTCCTGATCAAAACTCTTCAAAGGGTAGGGATAGAGGGCACATACGTCAATATTATCAAAGCCATGAATGAAAAACCCACTGGAAATATCATTCTCAATGGAAAAAAACTGAAAGCTTTTCTGCTAAGTTCAGGAACACAGCAGGGATGTCCATTATCACCACTGATATTTAACATAGTACTATAAGTCCTAGCCTCAGCAATCAGAAAACAAAAGGAAATTAAAGGCATCCAAATTGGCAAAGAAGAGGTCGAACTATCACTCTTTGCAGATGATATGATACTATATGTGGAAAACCCAAAAGACTCCACTCCACCACTGCTAGAACGTGTACAGGAATTCAGTAAATTGTCAGGATATAAAGTCAATGCACAGAAATCAGTTCCATTTCTCTACATTAACAACAAGACAGAAGAAATAGAAATTATGGAGTCATTCACATTTACAATTGCACCCAAAACTCTAAGATACCTAGAAATAAAATTAACCAAAGAGGCTAAGAATCTATACGCAGAAAACTATAAAGTACTCATGAAAGAAATTGAGGAAGACACAAAGAAATGGATTGGAAGAATAAATATTGTGAAAATGTCCATTCTACCTAAAGCAATCTACACATTTAATGCAATCCCTATCAAGATACCATCCATTTTTTTTTCCCAAAGAAATGGAACAAATAATCCTAAAATTTATATGGAACCAGAAAAGACCTCGAATAGCCAAAGGAATATTGAAAAAGAAAGCCAAAGTTGGTGGCATCCCAATTCCGGACTTCAAGCTCTATCACAAAGCTGTCATCATCAAGACACCATGGTACTGGCACAAAAACAGACGCATAGATGAATAGAACAGAACAGAGAGCCCAGAAACAGGCCCTCAACTCTATGGTCAACTAATCTTCAACAAAGCAGGAAAGAATGTCCAATGGAAAAAAGACAGCCTCTTCAATAAATGGTGTTGGGAAAATTGGACGACTACATGCAGAAAAATGAAATTGGACCATTTCCTTACACCACACACGAAAATAGACTCCAAATGGATAAAGGACCTCAATGTGAGAAAGGAATCCATCAAAATCCTTGAGGAGAACACAGGCAGCAACCTCTTCAACCTCAGCCACAGCAACGTCTTCCTGGAACATCGCCAAAAGCAAGGGAAGCAAGGGCAAAAATGAACTATTAGGATTTCATCAAGATCAAAAGCTCTTGCACAGCAAAGGAAACAGTTAACAAAACCAAAAGACAATTTACAGAATGGGAGAAGATACTTGCAAATGACATCAGATAAAGGGCTAGTGTCCAAAATCTATAAAGAACTTAGCAAACTCAATACCCAAAGAACAAATAATCCAATCAAGAAATGGGCAGAAGATATGAACAGACATTTCAGCAAAGAAGACATCCAGATGGCCAACAGACACATGAAAAAGTGCACCACATCACTCGGCATCAGGGAAATACAAATCAAAACCACAATGAGATACCACCTCACACCAGTCAGAATGGCTAAAATTAACAAGTCAGGAAATGGCAGATGCTGGCGAGGATGCAGAGAATGGGGAACCCTCCTACACTGCTGGTGGGAATGCAAGCCGGTGCAACCACTCTGGAAAACAGCATGGAGGTTCCTCAAAATGTTGAAAGTAGAGCTACTTTATGACCCAGCAATTGCACTACTGGGTATTTACCCCAAAGATACAAATGTAGTGATATGAAGGGGCATGTGCACCCAAATGTTTATAGCAGCAATGTCCACAATAGCCAAACTATGGAAAGTACCTAGATCTCCATCAACAGATGAATGGATAAAGAAGAGGTGGTATATATATATACCCAATGGAATACTATGCAGCCACCAAAAGAAATGAAATCTTGCCATTTGCGATGACATGGATGGAACTAGAGGGTATCATGCTCAGTGAAATAAGTAAATCAGAGAAAGACAACTATCATATGATCTCCCTGATATGAGGAAGTGGAGATGCAACATGGGGGGTTAGGGGAGTAGGGGAAGAATAAATGAAACAAGATGGGATTGGGAGGGAACCAAACCATAAGTGACCCTTAATCTCACAAAACAAACTGAGGGTTGCTGGTGGGAGGGGGGTTGAGAGAGGGGGGTGGGGTTATGGACATTGGGGAGGGTATGTGCTATGGTGAGTGCTGTGAAGTGTGCAAACCTAGCGATTCACAGACCTTTAACTCTGGGGATAAAAATACATTATATGTTTATAAAAAAAAATAAAAAAAAATTTTAAAAAAGACATTATTATCAACAGTTATATGCCAATAAGTTAAGCAACCTAGATGAAATGGATGCATTTCTGGAAACCTATAAACTTGCAAAACCGAATCAGGAAGAAATTGACAACCTGAGTAGACCACTATCTAGTAATGAGATTGAAGCAGTCATCAAAAATCTCCCAAAAAACAAGAACCCAGGACCTGACAGATTCCCTAGAGAATTCTACCAAACATTCAAAGAAGAAATAATACCTATTCTCCTGAAGCTGTTTCAAAAACTAAAAACAGAAGGAAAACTTCTAGACTCATTCTATGAAGCCAGCATTACCCTGATCCACAAACCAGGAAAAGACCCCACCGAAAAGGAGAATTTCAGCCCCTATCCCTGATGAATATGGATGCCAAGATTCTCAACAAGATCCTAGCTATTAGGATCCAACAGTACATTAAAAAGATTATCCACCATGACTAGATGGGATTTATCCCTGAGATACAGGGTGGTTCAACATTCACATATCAACCAATGTGATAGAACATATCAATAAGAGAAGAGAGAAGAATCACATGGTCCTCTCAACTTATGCAGAAAAAGCATTTGACAAAATACAGCATTTGCTCCTCATTAAAACTCTTCAAAGTGTAGGGATAGAGGGAACATTCCTCAACTTCATAAAATCTAGCAATTTAAAAACCAACAGCAAATATCATTCTCAATGGGGAAAACCTGACAGCCTTCCCACAGAGATCAGGAACATGACAAGGATGTCCACTCGTGCCACTGTTGTTCAACATAGTACTAGAAATCCTAGCAATAGCCATCAGACAAGAGAAAGAAACAAAAGGTATTCAAACTGGCAAAGAAGAAGTCAGACTCTCTCTCTTTGCAGATGACATGATACTTTATGTGGAAAACCCAAAAGACTCCCCTGAATAATCCCCTGAACTACTAGAACTTATACAGCAATTCAATAATGTGGCAGGATACAAAATCAATGCACAGAAATCAGATGCTTTCTTATACGCTAACAATGAAAAGACAGGGAAATTAGATAATCATTTCCATTTACTATAGCACCAAGAACCATAAGATACCTGGGAATAAACTTAACCAAAAAGTTAAAGGATCTCTATTTGAGGAAACTACAGAACACTCATGAAAGAAATTGAAGAGGACACACAAAGATAGAAAAGCATTCCATACTCATGGATCAGAATAATAAACGTTGTTAAAATGTCTATGCAGCCCAGAGAAATCTCAACTTTAAAAGCCATCCCAATCAAAATTCCACTCGCATTTTTTAAAGAGCTGGAACAAACCATTCAAAACTTTGTATGAAACCAGAAGAGACCTCTAATCACTAAGGAAATGTTGAGAAAGAATAACAATTTTGCGGGCATCATGTTGCCTGATTTCAAGCTTTATTACAAAGCTGTGCTCAGCATGGTACTGGCACAAAAACAGACACATAGACCAGTGGAACAGAGTAGAGAGCCCAGATATGGACCATCAACTCTAGGGTCAACTAATCTTTGACAAAGCAGGAAAAATTATCCAGTGGAAAAAAGACAGTCTCTTCAATACATGGTACTGGGGAAATTGGACAGCTATGTATAGAAGAATGAAACTCAGTCATTCTCTTACACCATACACAAAGATAAACTCAAAATGGATGAAAGACCTCAACCTGAGGCAGGAATCTATCAAAATCCTAGAGGAGAACATTGGCAGTAATGTCTTTGACATCGGCCATAGCAATGTCTTTCAAGACATGTCTCCAAAGGCAAAGGAAACAAAAGCGAAAATGAACTTTTGGGACTTCATCAAGATCAAAAGCTTCTGTGCAGCAAAGGAAATAGTCAACAAAACAAAGAGGCAACCCACGGAATGGGAGAAGATATTTGCAAATGACAGTACAGACAAAAGACTGATATCCAGGATCTATAAAGAACTTCTCAAACTCAACACACAAAAAACAGATAATCATATCAAAAAATGGGCAGAAGACATGAACAGACACTTCTCCAATGAAGACATACAAATGGCTATCAGATATATGAAAAAATGTTCATCATCACTAGCCATCAGAGAAATTCAAATCAAAACCAGATTGAGATACCACCTTATACCAGTTAGAATGTGCAGAATTAACAGGACAGGAAACAACAAGTGTTGGAGAGGATGTGTAGAAAGGGGAACCCTCTTACACTATTGGTGGGAATGCAAGTTGGTACAGTCACTTTGGAAAACAGTGTGGAGAGTCCTTAAAAAATCAAAAATAGAGCTTCCCTATGACCCTGCAATTGCACTACTGGGTATTTACCCCAAGGATACTGATGTAGTGAAAAGAAGGGCCATTTGTACCCCAATGTTCATAGCAGCAACAGCCACAGTCACTAAACTGTAGAAAGAGCCAAGAAGCCCTTCAACAGATGAAAGGATAAAGAAGATATGGCCCGTATATACAATGGAATATAATGCAGCCATCAGAAAGGATGAATATCCAACTTTTGTATCAACATGGATAGGACTGGAGGAGTTTATGCTGAGTGAAATAAGTAGAGAAAGTCAATTGTCATATGGTTTCACTTACTTCTGGAGCATAAGGAATAACATGGAGGACATTAGGAGAAGGAAAGGGAAAGTGAATAGGGGGATATCAGAAGAGGAGAGGAATCATGAGAGACTGTGGATTGAGAGAAACAAACTGAAGGTTTTGGAGGGGAAGGGGATGGGTAGGCAGGTGAGTCTGGTGGTGGGTATTAAGTAGGGCAGGTGCTGCATGTAGCACTGGGTGTGGGGCATAATCAATGAATCTTGGAACACTGAAAAAATAAAATAAAATTTAAGAAATATATTTTCATCCTTGATACAATAAATAAAATGGAGAATTTACAGGTGATTTTAAAGACTATATGAAACTATAAAGTGGTCTATTTATATTATTAGAATCTCATTTCCTAATTGCTTAGTTCCTTTTTCTGTTTGCTACCTTTATTTCTCTTACCCTTTGGTAAGGTGGGTTTTTTTTCACCCCCTCAATAACAGGGAAAAAATTATGCTTACCAATGAAATCCAAATTAAATAGATTACATGTCTATCAATGAAATCCAAATCAAAAGGAATCCCTTTATGTAAAACACTTGTGGAGAACACTGTGCATCAAAGATGCTTACTATAGGAATGAAAGGGAGGTGTTTTAGGGTGTGCTAAATGTTGATTCCAATTCCTAGAGTAGAGTAATTCCTACTCTAGGTTGGAGGTCTTTAGTGTCTGTTTTCTCTTACATGTTTGCCAAAATGCCATTCATAATCAGAAGGGTTTATTTCTCCCCAAACAATTAAGAAAAAAAGTAACCCTAACTAGAAGAAGTCAAGTTGGCCAATTTGGGAACATTTTACCACAGTCCTTTTTTAAAAGATGTATATATCTTTAATATATATTATTACTATTTAGGACTAAATTCTTAAAGTATTGGCTGACTTTTATGCTGCTGCCTTTAACAGCTTCTTTCTGCCAGGTTCTCAGGCTGGTCAAGGTTGTTCTGTGGAGTTGTTCACCTGTACTTTACATAATTGAAAGATGCTATTGTTTTCTCTTTGTCTTTGTTTTCTCTTTGTCCTGCCTATGGGTTTAGACAGCTTTTTCTCCAATAGGCAGTAAATTAGTAAACAAAAACAAAAAACAAAAAAAACCCCAGCACTTTCTGGACAGTTGCATAATAGCACAAAAAAGAATTTATTAAGCTTTTACTGTCAATATAATTGCTTAATCTATTTTTTGCATAAATTCTGTTCATCAGCATTTCTATGGATAATCATTTCATTTATTTGCTACAACAAAATACTTCAATCTACATGATCATAATGACGAACATATAACACTTACCTTTCCCTTTCTGTCATACCTTCATTTATCTAATTTGATGATGCTGAAATAACTAGAGGAAGCAGATGTAACTATATAGGAATGTAGGCAATAATATTGGATTTTCACTCTATGCTGATTTGAGCTTTCCAAAAGGATCATTAAAAATGCCCATGTGCTCCTACCATTTGTTTTGCAAAACCTGGCACTGATAACAATTAGACACAATCACCAAGTCAACAAAAATGAATGGCAAATAACAGAATGTCATGTAAATTTTTACTTAAGTAATAATAAGTAAGCCAGGCCATTCTCTGATAGCTCTCCAAAGTAACACCTTGTCATCCCATAGAATTATCTGAGGTTAAAGAAGGCAGGTTAGAATGCTGTTTCTATTTACACAATAGCTACAAGGATAATTTTTCAAATCGTATTCAACTCGGTTCAAATTCCAACTTCTGTGTCTAGCTGTTCCACTTTAGCAACATCACCTAAATATAGGCATACTCTGCCTTCCTGCACTTTGTTGCACTTTGCAGATATTGTATCTTTACAAATGGAAGCATTTTGGCAATCCCTATTCAGCAAGGCTATCGGCACCATTTTTCCAATAGCATTTGTTCACTTCCTGTTCACCTCTGTGTTATATTTTGGCAATTCTCACAATATTTCACACTGTTTCATTATTATTATTATATTTGTTATCAAGATCTGTGATCCGTGATTTCAACTTGCTGAAAGCTCAGACAATAGCATTTTTTTAAACAATGAAGTATTTTTTTCTGTTAGTAAACATGTTTTGTATTTTTTTTAATTCCATACAGTCCTATATTAATGTCAAGTGTACAATATAAGCAATGAAGTATTTTTAATTAAAGTATGCACTTTTTTTTTTACACATAATGCTATTATACACTCTAGACTATAATATAGGGTAAATGTAACTTTTATACATCCTGGAAAATAAGAAAAATTATCTGACCTGCTTTATTGTGATGGTCACTTTAATGCATTTGTCTGGAACTGAACCATAGTATCTCTGAGGTTGGCCTGTATCTGAGTCTGGAGTTCTTTATTTGTAAAAACTGAGATGAATAGCAGGTAGTGCAAAAGGTATTTGTTTACACTAAACGAGATGCTACATATAATTAGCATAACATACAGAGAGGTTGAATCATTGTATCATATACCTGAAGCCAATGTAACATTGGCTCAACTACACTCAAAATTTTTTTTTTTAATTTTCAGCGTAACAGTACTCATTGTTTTTGCACCACACCCAGTGCTCCATGCAATACGTGCCCTATTACCTTCCACCTGGCTCCCCAACCTCCCACCCCCCGCCTCTTCAAAACCCTCAGGCTGTTTTTCAGAGTCCATAGTCTCTCATGGTTCATCTCCCCTTCCAATTTCCCTCAACTCCCTTCTCCTCTCCATCTCCCCATGTCCTCCATGTTCTTTGTTATGCTCCACAAATAAGTGAAACCATATGAGAGTTGACTCTCTCTGCTTGACTTATTTCACTCAGCATAATCTCTTCCAGTCCCGTCCATGTTGCTACAAAAGTTGGGTATTCATCCTTTCTGATGGAGGCATAACTCCATCGTGTATATGTACTACATCTTCCTTATCCATTCGTCTGTTGAAGGGCATTTTGGTTCTTTCCACAGTTTGGCAACCGTGGCCATTGCTGCTATAAACACTCAAATTTAAAAAAAAAAAAATATGAGATGTTGATGCTGCATATAATATCTTTTAACATACACTGGGCTTGTAATTTGTTCAATTAATGATGTATATATAAAGAAGTTCCCTGAAACACACTGAATCTGTGTCACCATTATTTTGTGGTGTACATGTTCCACATGTATGGTTGCCTCACTGACCTAGGAATATGGCTTTTTTATTTTTAGTACATCTGCCTTTATCCTTGTTTCCTGTAATAGAGATAACCTGTCCTTGTCAACTGGAACTCTACTTCTACTTATTTCTAAATTTTTTCAATTCACAATGTACCAACTCTTTGTTTTTCTAATAGATTTTTTGATCCTCTGGATCAGCATGAAGTTACTTAATTTCTTCTACATAATCTCTGTTTCTTTCCGTATTAGCTTTCTTTTTTTCATTTTATCTCCCTTACTAAATAATAAGGAATCAAGAGACAAATCATGTGTTTCTTCCATATAAGCACTGTTATCACAGGACTATGTACTGTCTAAACATGTTACAAGAATAAATATATGTTCATCAAGTTGCTGAGTCATTGAACTCTGAGAATTTATTTCAGATGCTCAAATAAAAAACGTTTTCATCTTCTTTGGGGACAAAGAAGTGGTATACTTAAAATTACAAAATTGATGGCTTACTACTTTAATAATCAATGTGAATTTGATTTAGTAACATCTAAAAAATGTACATATAGTATGCATAACAATTTGTAAGTAAATTTATATTTATTTTTAGAAATACAGCTATAGAAGAATATAGATTCAAAAAGATTAGACAACATATTCTAAACAACAATTAACTGATATTCATTCCACAAAGTGTGTGGAATCCTCTACAAAACAACACACAATTTGCAGAAAATTACCACACAACAGGCAATAATCCAGGGATATTAATGTCTAATTTGGTATAAATCTGGGTTGAATGCCTTCTAGAGATTTCTGTAGCTGGCATTCATGTTCAGCCATGACATTATTTAAATACCTTAAGTGCTTTTAAAAGAAAAATGCTTATCCATGGGACCACATTTTTCACCCATCCTGTTTTCATAAGCCAAGTGACTGTACACATTCTGGCAATGTGTCTAGATCTGGAAATTAGAAGGTAAGTGACTTCATAAATACAGTAGTCCCTTATTATCTGTGAGGGGTAGGTTTTAAAATCTCCAGTGAATGCCTGAAACCATGGACAGCATATAACTACGTTTTTTCCTATACATATATGTGTATTACAGAGTTTAACATTAGTAACTAATAAAATAGGACAAATCTAACTATTCTATAATAAAAGCAATGTGAAAGTGGTCCTTCTTTCTCTCATAATATCTTATTGTACTGTATGCACCCTTCTAATGATTGTAGATGATAAGTTGTTCTGTGATGAGGTTAAGTGAGGTGAATGATACAGGTTGCAAGGTAGTATTAGGCTACTACTGACCTCCTGACACTGTCAGAAGGAACTATGTGCTTCTGGACCATAGTTAACTGTAGCTAACTGAAACCATAAAGAGCAAAGCTGCAGACTGGATGTTTGTGGAGTGGACTATCATAAAATATAATAGTTACGTGTGTATATAAAATAATTCAAATTTTTGATACATCAGATTAAGTCACAAATAAATGAGATTAAGGAAAGATTAAGAGCTATAGATAATAATTTAAGATGTTACACCATTATCTGAAAGAAGTGTAAAACTTTAAAACAATATATTAGAAAGTACACAATTTAGATTATATGAGACAATTACAGATTTTTGAAATGCTTTCCTCTGCCAAGTAATTTATTGTGCTGCTTTCCTTACTTTTAACAAAACCCAAAGAAAAAGATACCTGAAACTGATTAGTAGCAAAATCTATGAAAAGGAAAAACTATCAGATTAGATGGACTTAACAAATAAATAGAGAACATTCCATCCAACCACAACAAAACACACATTCATCTCAAGTGTTCATGGAATGTTCTCCAGGGCAAGTCATATGCTAGACCACAAAATAAGTCTTAATAAATTTAAGAAAAAAGAAATCATATCAAGTATCTTTTTCAACCACAATAGTATTATACTATAAATCACAGAAGAAAATTGTAACCTTGTAACCATTAATTCTCTATAGTTAAGAGTTTATTTCTTGGTTTGGCCCTCATTTTTCCCCTTTGCTCATTTGTTTCGTTTCTTAAATTCCACATATGAGTGAAGTTATTATAGTATTTGTCTCTGACTGGCTTATTTTGCTAAACATAATACTGTTTAGCTCCATCCATGTCACTGCAAGTGGCAAGAGTTCATTCTTTTTCATGGCTGAGCAATATTCCATTGTATATGTAAATATTTATATCACTCTTCATTCATCAGTCAATAGACATTTGGGCCAATTCCATAATTTGACTATTCTAGATAATAATGCTGCTATAGACATGAGAGTGCATGTAACCCTCTGAATTAGTATTTTTCTATCTTTGGGTAAATACCTAGTAATGCAATTACTAGATCATAAGGTATTTCTATTTTTAAATTTTTGAGGAAACCTCATTCTGTTTTCCAGAGTAGGCGCACCAGTTTGCATTCCCACAAATAATGCAGGAGCCCCCTTTCTCTACAGTCTTACCAACCCCCGTTGTTTCTTATGGTGTTGATTTTAGCCATTCTAACAGGTGTGAAGTGATACCTCATTGTAGTTTTGATTTGCATTTCCCTTATGGTAAGTGATACTAAGTATCTCCTCATTTGTTTGTTGGCCATCTGTATGTCTTATTTGGAAAAAATGTCTTTTCATGTCTTCTGCTCATTTTTAAATTGGATTATTCATTTTTGCAGTATTGAGTTTTTTTAATATTTTATTTATTTGACAGAGAGAAATCACAACTAGGCAGAGAGGCAGGCAGAGAGAGAGGAGGAGGCAGGCTCCCTGTGGAGCAGAGAGCCTGATGCGGGGCTTGATCCCAGGACCCTGGGATCATGACCCGAGCTGACGGCAGAGGCTTTAACTCACTGAGCCACCCAGGCACCCCTGAAGTATTGAGTTTTTAAGTTCTTCATAGATTTTGGAAACTAACGCTTTATCAGATATATAATTTGCAGATATCTTCTCCCATTCTGCAGGTTGCCTTTTAGTTTTGTTGACTGTTTCCTTCACTTTACAGACTCTTTTTATTTTGATGTAGTCCCAACAGTTTTTGTTTTCCTTGCTTCTGGAGACATACCTGGTAAGAAGTTTTGCTACAGCTAATATCAGACATTAGTTACTGCTTGAGTTCTCCTCTAGGATTTTGATGGTTTCCCGTCTCACATTTAGGTTTTCATCATTTTGAATTTATTTTAGTGTATGGTGTAAGAAAATGATTGTTTCATTCTTTTGCATGTTGCTATTTTTCCCAACACAATTTGTCAAAGAGACTGTCTTTTTCCCATTGGGTATTCTTTCCTGCTTGGTCAAGATAAATTGATCATATAGTTGTGGATTCATTTCTGGGTTTTCCATTCTGTTCCACCAAAACAGACACATAGATTAATGGAATAAATAGAAAACCCAAAAAGAGGAATATTTAAAAATGCCTCCAGACAAATGAAAATGGAAATACAACATGCCAAAACATATGGGAGGTCACAAAAGCAGTTCTAAGAGGGAAATTTTATAGCAATAAATGGTTATATCATAAAACATGAAAATTTCAAATAACCAACCTAAACTTACATCTCAAGGATCTAGATTAAGAAGAACAGATGGAGTCTAAAGTTAGTAGAAGGAAAAAAAATTAAAAATCAGAACAGAAATGATTGAGGTGGAGCTAAAAAACAGAAAGGATCAATGAAACAAAGAGCTGGTGCTTTGAAAAGATGAAATGGTCAAATTTTACCAAGAAAAAAAAAAAAGAGGTCTCAGATAAATAAAAAATGAAAGAGGAGACATTACAATGGATACCAGAAATATAAAGGATCATAAGAGACTACTAGAGGTGCCTGGGTGGCTCAGTGGGTTAAGCCTCTGCCTTCAGCTCAGGTCATGGTCCCAAGGTCCTGGGATTGAGCCCTGCCTTGGGCTCTCTGCTCAACAGGGAGCCTTTTTCCTCCTCTCTTCTGCCTGCCTTTCTGCCTACTTGTGATCTCTGTCTGTCAAATAAATAAATGAAATCTTTAAAAAAA
The DNA here is from genome assembly GCF_922984935.1 of Meles meles. NCBI lineage: Eukaryota > Metazoa > Chordata > Mammalia > Carnivora > Mustelidae > Meles > Meles meles. The sequence continues at coordinate 60,163,668 of NC_060068.1, read as the reverse complement.
TAAAAAAAATGAGACTACTATGCAAAGTTATACACCAACAAATTAAATAATCTAAAAGGAATGCATACATTTTTAGAAACATACAACTTTTCAAGACTGAATCATGAAAAATAGAAAACCTGAACAGGGGCAGCTAGCTGGCTCAGTCAGTTAAGTGGCTGGCTCTTGATTTCAGTTTGGGTCATGATGTCAGGGTCATGAGATATAGCCCTGAGTTGGGCTCCATGCTCAGCATAGAGTCTCCTTGTACCTCTGCCTTCCTCTATTCCCCTCCTCCCAACACTTGTATTCACACAGGTATACTTTTTCTCTCAAATAAATACATAAGATCATTAAAAAGAAATCTGAATAGACTAATTACTAGTAAGGAAATTTAATCAGTAAACAAAAACTTCCCACCAAACAACAGCCCAGGACCAGGACCAGAATTCACTGGTAAATTCTACTAAATACTTGAAAAAGAAAAATGAATACCAATCTTTTTCAAGGTCTCCCAGAAAGTAACAAAGGAGGGGACACTTCCACACTAATTTTATGAGGTATTACTCTGCGACCAAAGCCAGACAAGGATGCCTCAAGGAAAAAAAAAATTAGAAGCCAATATCACTGATGAACATAGCTGCAAAAAAGTTCAACAAAATATAACAAAGTTAATTCAATAATACATTAAAAGGATTACACAACACAATCTATTGGGGTTTATTATGGGGATGAAAAATGACTCAACATCAACAAATCTATCAATGATATAGACACATTTAGAAAAAAAGTATAAATATTTTGCCATCATCTTAATAGAAAGAAAGCTTTTGACAAAACTCAACGCCCATTTATAATAAAAACTCTCAACATAGTAGGCATAGAGGAAACATACCTCAACAAAATGAGAAGTCCACACCTAATATCATACTCAATGGTAAAAACTGAAAGTTTTCTCTCTAAGATCAGGCAGAAGACAGGGATGCCTACTCTCTCCACTTTTATTCAACACAGTATTAGCAGTGCTCCACAGAGCAACTGAGCAGGAAAGAAGAAATAAAAGGCACCCCAGTAAGGAAGGAAGAACTAAAATGGTCGTTATTTCCAGATGACATAGTATTGTAGGTAGAAAATCCTAACATCTCCATTGAAACACTGTAGAACTAACAAATTCAGTAATGGTACAGGATATAAAATTGATTTTTAAACATAGTTGCATTTCTATACATTCATTGCAAACTATCAGAAAGAGAAATTAAGGAAACAATCCCATTTATAATTGCATTGAAGAGAAAAAAATGCCTAGAAATAAATTTATCCAAGGACATAGTAGACTTATACAGTGAAGACAATAAAACACTGATGAAAGAAACTTAAGACACAAATAAAGATATTCCATGGTTATGGACTAGAAGAATTACTATTATGAAAATGTCCACACTACACAAAGCAATCTTTAGATTCAATGCAATCCCTACCAACATTCCAATACCATTTTTCAAAGAAATAGAACAAAGAATCCTAAAATTTGCATGGAACAACAGAAGATCCTATGATCTTATGATCAAAGGTAGAGGCATCATGCTTCCTGATTTCAAACTACGTTATAGAGCAATTGTAATCAAGAGTATGGTAATGTCATAAAAACAGATACATAGACCAATGGCACAGAACAGTGAGCCCAGGAATAAACCCACACATATATGGTCAATTAATTTATGACACAGAAACCAAGAATTTGTAAAGGGAAAAGGACAGTCTCTTCATAAATAGTACTCAGAAAACTGGACAGCCACGTGTTAAAAGATGAAACTGGACTACTCTCTAAAACCAAACACAAAAACTAACTCAACATGGATTAAAGACTTGAATATAAGACTGAAAACTGTTTTGTTTTTGTTTGGTTGGGTTTTGTTTTGTTTTGTTTTTTGGTTTTTTTTGAAAAAAAATACAGTAGGCAAGCTCTCTGACCTTGGTCTTGCCAATGACCTTTTGGGTTTGATACCAAAATCCAAAGCAAGAAAAGCAAAAATAAACACGTTTGTTGCCCAGCAAAAAATAATAATTCAACACAACAAAAAGGCACCTACTGAATGAATGAAAATATTTGCAAATTATGTATCTGAGAAGAATATCCAGAATATATAACAAACTCCTACAACTCAAAAGCAAAAAACAAGCAAACAATCCAATTTAAAAATGCACAGGGAAATGAATAGACATTTTTTTTTCTCATAAACATATAATGTATTATTAGCCCCAGGGGTACAGGTCTGTGAATTGCCAGGTTTACACACTTCACAGCACTCACCATAGCACATACCCTCCCCAATGTCCATAACCCCACCACCCGCTCCCTACCCCTCTCCCCCAGTCCCCCTCAGTTTGTTTTGTGAGATTAAGAGTCTCTTATGGTTTGTCTCCCTCCCGATCTCATCTTGTTTCATTTATTCTTTTCCTACCCGCCAAACCTCCCACATTGCATCTCCACTTCCTCATATCAGGGAGATCATATGATAGTTGTCTTTCTCTGATTAACTTATTTCGCTAAGCATAATACCCTCTAGCTCCATCCATGTCGTCGCAAATGGCAAGATTTCATTTCTTTTGATGGCTGCATAGTATTCTATTGTATATATATACCACCTCTTCTTTATCCATTCATCTGTTGATGGACATCTAGGTTCTTTCCATAGTTTGGCTATTGTGGACATTGCTGCTATAAATATTCAGGTGCACATGCCCCTTCAGATCACTGTGTTTGTGTCTTTAGGGTGAATACCCAGTAGTGCAATTGCTGGGTCATAAAGTAGCTCTGTTTTCAACTTTTTGAGGAACCTCCATGCTACTTTCCAGAGTGGTTGCACCAGCTTGTATTCCTACCAACAGTGTAGGAGGGTTCCCCTTTTTCCACATCCTCACCAACATCTGTCATTTCCTGACTTGTTAATTTTAGCCATTCTCACTGGTTGTGAGGTGGTATCTCATTGTGGCTTTGATTTGTATTTCCCTGATGCCGAGTGATGTGGACCACTTTTTCATGTGTCTGTTGGCCATCCGGATGTCTTTTTTTTTCCCATTTTATTTATTTTTTCAGCGTAACAGTATTCATTGTTTTTGCACAACACTCAGTGCTCCATGCAAAACGTGCCCTCCCTATTACCCACCACCTGTTCCCCCAACCTCCCACCCCTGACCCTTCAAAACCCTCAGGTTGTTTTTCAGAGTCTATAGTCTCTTATGGTTCACCTACCCTTCCAAATTTTTTTTTTAATAAACATATAATGTATTTTTATCCCCAGGGGTACAGGTCTGTGAATCGCCAGGTTCTGCTCATTTCTTGATTAGAATATTTGTTCTTTGGGTGTTGAGTTTGCTAAGATCTTTACAGATTTTGGATACTAGCCCTTTATCTGATAAGACATTTTTTCCCAAATAACAAAATGCATACAGATAGCCAAGTTAAAAGGTGATCAACATCACCGATTATTAGGGACAGGCAAATCAAACCCATAATGAAGTATCACCTCATAACCTGTTAGAATAGCTAATTATCAAAAAGATGAGAGAAAAGAAGTGCTGGCAAAGATGTAGAGAAAAAAGTACCCTTGTACACTGTTCGGATTATAAAGGGGGGGTAGCCACTATGGAAAACAGTATGGATATTCCTCAAAAAATTAAAAATAGAACTACCAGGGGTACCTGGGTGGCTCAGTTGGTTAAGCAGTTGCCTTGAGCTCAGGTCATGATCCCACAGTCTTGGGTCCTTGCTCAGTGGGAGCTTGCTTCTCCCTCCACCCTATTCATGGTCTCACTTGTTATCTCTGTTGCTATCTCTGTCATTCTGTCTCTCTCTCTGTCTCTCTTAAATAAATAAATAAAACCTTAAAAATAAATAGAACTACCATTTTAGCCAGCAATTACACTTTGGAAATTTATCTGAAGAATACTAAGACACTAGCTCAAAGAGATATACACACTCCCAAAGTCATTAGAACATTGTTCATAGTAGTCGGGACATGAAATTATATATAATTTTATATATAAAATATAAGTATTTATATATTTAATAATATGTAATTTTATATAATGTATAAATATTAAGTATATTAAATATATGACCATAATATATGTGTATAAGATATATATTTACATATTACATGTAAATCTTATCATATAATACAAATATTATTCAGCCATCAAAAAGAACAAAATCCTGCCATTTCTAACAATATGGTTGGACAGTTGAGAGCATTATGCTAAGTGAAACAGGTCAGGCAGAAAAAGAAAAGCACCATATGACCTCACATATATGTGCAATCTTAAAAAACAATACAAAGCAAAACAGAAAAGAGCACATAGATATGAAGAATATACTGGTGTTTTCCAGAGGCAAGGGTTGGGTGCTGGTAAAGTGGCTTAAGGGGGGTCAAAAGTTACAAGCATCCAGGAATAAAATAAATAAATCATGGGAATATAATGCACAGCATGGTGACTATGTTAATAATATTGTATTGCACGTTGGAAAATTGCTAAGAGAGTAGACCTTAAAATTTTTTTTTTTTAAGATTTTATTTATTTATTTGAAAGAGAGAGAGTGAGAGAGAACATGAGAGGGGAGAATGTCAGAGGGAGAAAGAGACTCCCTGCGGAGCTGGAAGCCCAACATGGGACTCAATCCCCGGACTTCAGGATCACGGCCTGAGCCAAAGGCAGTGGCCCAACGAACTGAGACACCCAGGCACGCCAATCTTAAAAATTCTTACCCTAAGAAAAAACTTTTTTTAACTACGCATATGTTGATGAATGTTTACAAGACTTATTATGATGACCTTTTATTTTGCAATCTATAAAATTATAAATTATTACACTACACCTGAAACTAATGTAATAAGTCAATCATACTTCTACTAAAAAGAAAAGGAGATGTAAAATTAATTTTCCAAGCAACACAGTCCAAAGACAGTACTGCCAGAAAAAATACCAATTTAAAGGTAACCAATGGATTAGAAGTTTAATTACATATTCTGTGGTGGATGAAGACTGTTCACTTTATTGCATTATATTGTATACAGTATGTAATGTATGTATCTAAATATAAATACACCGATATGCATTTTACATGAAATATTAATTTTATTTTACGTTGCTTATGTATACATTTTATAGTTAATAATTTCATAATAATAATGAAAACCATAAAAATGAGGTTGGCATGGATTAATGATGGCAGTTGATTTATTTTCTCCACAAAGGACCAGTAATGACAAGAGACCTCGGTTTGTGCTCTCTAACTTCCTTCGGGCAATGGGGAAGTTATTATTTGGTTCATTACATATTAATTTTCAAAATTAAACTTCTCCTGAAAATTATTTTTTCAACAATATCAACAACAAATCAACTACAAGAGATAGGAAAACATATTTTATGTGCAAACATTTAGCTTCTCTTGAAAAAAAATAACACAAAACAGCTTATTTTACTTAGATTCATTTCCAGTCACTGCTCTCATTAGGGGGGAGAAAAAAGGAAAAAAAGGTTGCTTTTAAAAGCAAGTGAAACTACATTAATTTTCTTCTAGAACATTTAGCCTCAGGTGTAAATTTGCCTTGTATTAAAAAGCACTTTGAAAAAAATGTAAAGCCAAACTATATTTAGGTTATGAATGCTTAGGTATAAGGAGGAGAAATCCAGAGAACTACAGTTTTTCTTTCAATAGCAGATTTCTCCTTTAATGCTAATGTTTTAATTTTTCTAGAATCCATTATTATAAATCAGGAAATTGTAATATGCTTCCTTATAGGCCAATTCGTTTCTAACACTTCCTTACTATAGTATGGAAACTTTAATTCTCAATCTGAATCTCCAAGTCTGAATTTTTTTATTCTGCAACAGTGATACATAGTTATCTTCAAACACAATATAAGTGTACTATTTCCATTGCATTTCTATGTGATCATTTTTTGACCTTAAAAATAGTTTATGCATATGTGCCACAAAGAAATCTTGATGAAATAATTCAAATATTACATTATTTTTAATGTATAATTTTAACAAACCTAAAAAGAATTTTTGTTACTTCTATGTTATTACTATATTTCTATGCATGTTATGATGTTATTAATAATTATTATATTAACCTTAAACTATTATTTTCTTCCTTTAATTTAGATATCATATATATGCTTTATATTTATATAAAATATGTATTTTTAAAGATTATTTATTTATTTATTTGACAGAGAGCACAAGCAGGCAGAGAGGCAAGCAGAGAGATGGCAGGGGGTGGGGGGAGTAGGCTCCCTGCTAAACAGAGAACCCGATGTGGGGCTTGATCCCAGGATCCTGAGATCATGACCTGAGCTGAAGGCAGAGGCTTAACCCACTGAGCCACCCAGGCGCCCCTGTATTTTTTTTTTTTCCAAAGAAGTGAAGCATGCTCACTTGCTTGGTACAATTTGAGTTCCTCAACTGCTTCTTTTTTTTTTTTTCTAAGATTTTATTTATTTATTTGACAGAGAGAGATCATAAGTAGGCAGAGAGGCAGGCAGAGAGAGTGAGAGGGAAGCAGGCTCCCTGCCGAGCAGAGAGCCCAATGTGGGACTCGATCCCAGGACCCTGAGATCATGACCTGAGCCGAAGGCAGCGGCTTAAACCACTGAGCCACCCAGGCGCCCCCCCCTCAACTGCTTCTTATATTCAGTGTTAAAACAAACTGTTTCTTAGTTAGTGCACAGATGTAATGTATGATAGTATACTAATGTCCCCTCTTTTAAGATATACTCTTCATTTGTATGTATTGACTTAAAATTTTTCTTATAATATTCTATTAGAAATTAAATAATATTAAGGGTATTATATATTTATTTTATAAAATATCATTTTATTCCCTCAGTCTAGAGTACAAACTAATCATATTTAAAAATGCTATTCAATAAATTTAAGTTTTTAGATATTTGCCATTTCATATTTAAATATTTCATCCTACATTCACTTTTTTTCTTCTTCCATATAGACTGTTTTGCCTTTAAGCTCTAATATGTAATTATTAAAATAATTTTTTTCAAAAGACTTAAACTATTCTCATTTGACAACAATTTGTGATATTTTATTAAATAATCAGAAAAGGTTGGGACAAGATAGTGGCAAAGCAGGAGACCCTGTTTCAACCGTTCCCCTAAAATGAGCTAATTATCTAGCAGAATACTCTGAACACCCATGAAATCAGCCTTAGATGTAAGATTATACACCTCTGGATCTCTATGAGGGCAGAAGATGTCAGTGGAGAGGTAAAGCGGAGTGGGAATGTAGGGATAAACAGAAGGGGGAAGGAGCCACCAGAAGAGAACCATTGGAAAGTAATACCCCAATAAGAAAGTGCCCTGTTCTTGGGGACCAGCATTAAGTTGGAGTCTGGTTAAGAGCACTCAAAAAGAGCAAAATGTCTTAAGGGGCAACTGGTGGAATCGGGCAGTCATGGGCATGGGCCTAAGCCCACGGACCAAGGACAGCCACCATCGGCGACCACCCATGCCGGAGAAAGTGCCATGCAGGAACCTCCAGTTCCTGGTCCTGGAGTACCAGGTTGTGTGGCTTGCACCACCGATCGGTTGGGCATCCTCCCGACCCCGCATAAGGGAGTTTGATGTGGGCACCAGCCTGTGCTCTCTAGAGCCTTTTCCACTCTGTGAGTGCTGTGAAACAGGGGTCTGACCCACTCCCCTCCCTCACCTGAGAGCGCTCCATGTGGGCGCTAGGCAGAGGTCTCTAAGATTGGCCAAGGGTCTGGATGCCCCACCCCGAACTCAATGCGATCTCTTGTCAGGACCCCTTGGCGGCGACCTTTGCAACTGTGAGGTCTGGATCCCAGACAGCAGTCCCGGCAAAGGCAACCACTCGAAGTGGGCTCCCTGGACCAAAATTGTTTGTAGTTTTAGAGGCATGGTGGTGCAGACACAAGCGGGTGCTTCGTGTGACCCCTGAGACAGTGGTTGGGGATGTGCACTGCCTGTGGGAGGTTACACAGTTCACTGGAGTTTGCAGAGGGGGAGTCTGGGTGCTCTGGACCACTCAGAGGGGAGCAGACTGAGGCTTCTCTCTGAGACAGAGGACTGGGTACAGTCTGCTTTCCACTAAACCTCCAAAAAGCCCCAAAAGCCGCTAAAGAACAAAAACCTCCAGAGAACAAAATCCTAAAAAACTAGTTTCTAGAGAGTCCAGCACCTTCATAGGGAACAGGAAGACTCAACCCAAGCAAGACTGACTGAAAAACAGTGCAGCAGGCCCTTCTCCCAGAAAGCCAGCTGGAAGAATGAGAGGACAACCACCACAGGGTCCCCATAAAACTAAAACTCCAACATCAGGAGAAAACAATATATTTAGCTCCCAGTATTGCCCTAAAACCTAAACCTAAACCTAAAATTTCATAGATACAACTTTTATTTTTAATTCGTTCTCACTATTCTATTTTTTTAACCTACTTCCCATTGCAACTAGAGGTTTAATGCAACATATTCCATAATAAACTTTTAACTTGAACTTTTTTCATACATATACCTGTGTTTTTCTTTATCTTTTCTATTTTTTTAATATACATATAAATATGTGTCAAGATAATTGTTTTCCCTAATCAATACTACCCCTATATATAAACCAGTTTTAATCTCCCTTTATCTCTGGAAAGTTGATTCCTTTAACATAAATATCAAGATACTACCAGGAATAATCAAAATAATCTTCCTCACCCACATCGAGGATTTATAACCACCCTCCCAACTCTTTCTTCTGTCAATATCCCTGTGTTTTTGTTTTTGTACTGGCATTATATAAATCTTATCCTTGGGGTTCATTTTGGCTGGGTTCTTTTTTTTCATTGTCATTTAGTTTTGTTGGTCTTTTAGTTTGTCCATTCTTGTTTATATACCATATATATCTTACATTTGAGGCTCATTCTGGCTGGGTCTTCTCTTTCTCTCTCTCTTTTTCTTTCGTTTTGGTGGTGACCTCCAGTTGCTCCAAAATGTTCCAGGGTGCACCTTGCCTGGATCGTGGTTGATATATTCAGTTACATATCCCCTAAACCACCTCTCAGCAAAATGACTAGGAGGAGGAACACCCAAAAGAGAAAAAATTCAGAGACCGTTACCTCTCTATTAGAACTATTAGATACGGACATAAACAGTATGTTTGAAAGGAAATTCAGGGTAAAAATTATCCAGGCAATGGCTAGGTTGGAGAAAACCATTAGTGACAACATAGAGGGCAGAAGTGAAAGCCACCCAGGGAGAGTTAAAAATGCTATCAATGAGATCCAATCTAAATTAAAAACTCTAATAGCTAGGGTAACCAAAGCAGAAGATAGAATTAGTGGTCTAGAGGACATACTGACAGAAAAAAAGGAGGAGGAGGCATGGAAGAAACAACTTAGAAGCCACGAGAATCACAATTAGGGAAATAAATGACACTGGAAAACATTCCAACGTCAGAATTATTGGGATCCGTGAGGGGATGGAGAAAGAGAGAAGAACAGAAGATATAGCTGACCAAATTCTAGATTAAAATTTTCCAAATCTGGGGAAAGGAACCAGCCTTTGTGTCCTAGAGGCAGAAAGAACACCCCCCAAGATCAACAAATGTAGGAAAACCTCGAGGTACTTGATTGTGAGACTGACGAAACATAATTTTAGGCAAGAGCTTCTGAGGGCAGCTGAGGGGAGGAGAGTCCTTATGTACAGAGGAAGGTCCAAATAATGTCAGACCTATGCACAGAAACCTGAAAATGCTAGCAAGACCTAATCAGGGCACTAAATGAGAAGAACATGCAGCCAAGAATACTTTATCTAGCAAGGCTGACATTCAAAATGGATGGAGAAATAAAGAACTTACAAGGCAAGCAAGGTTTAAAAGATTATGTGACCAGCAAGCTGTCACTACAAGAAATATTAAGCGGGATTCTATGAAAGAAGAAAGAACCCAAGAGTGTCATAGAACAGAAATTTACAGAGACAATCTATAGAAACAAGGAATTCACAGGCAACATGATGTCAATAAAAACACGTCTTTCAATAATCACTCTCAACGTAAACAGCCTAAATGCTCCCATAAAACGGCACAGGTTGCAGACTGGATAATATAACAGGACTTGTCATATGCTTTCAACAAGAGACCCATTTGAAACCTAAAGATACATCCAGACTGAAAGTGAAGGGATGAAGAAGCATCTTTCATGCCAGTGGGCCTCAAAAGAAAGCTGGGGTAATGATTCTCATATCACATAAACTAGATTTTAAACTAAAGACTGTAGTCAGAAATAAAGAAGGACACTACATTATAATTAAAGGGTCTATCCACCAAGAAGATCTAACAATTGTAAATATTTATGCCCCCAATACAGGAGCAGCCAACTACATAAGACAAATGTTAATCAAGATAAGGAGTAATATTGATATGAATGAATATATTAATAGTAGGAGATCTTATCAATGCCACTCTCAGTAATAGATCATCCAAGCAGAAATTAATAAAGAAACAAGTGCATTGAATGATACATTGGACCAGATGGACCTCATAGATACATACAGAACATTCCACCCTAAAACAAGAGAATACTCATTCTTCTCAAGCACACATGGGACATTCTTCAGAATAGGCAACATACTGGGTCATACATCAGGGCTCAGTTGATACCAAAAGATTGAGATTATTCCTTGCATATTCTCAGACCACAATGCCTTGAAACTGGAACTCAACCACAAGAAAAACTTAGAAGGAATTCAAACACTTGGAAACTAAAGACCACACTACTTAAGAATGTTTGGATCAACCAAGAAATCAAAGAACTTAAACAATTCATGGAAACCAATGAGGATGAAGACACATCAGTCCAAAACCTATGGCATACAGCAAAGGAGGTCCTAAGGGGGGAATACATACCCATCCAAGACTCACTCAAAATAATGGAAAAAAACCAAAATACACCAGCTCTCTTTACACCTGAAAGAACTGGAAAATCAACAACAAATTAAGCCAATTCCAGCACAAGAAGGGAAATAATCAAGATTAGGGCAGAGATCAATGACATAGAAACTAGAGATACAGTAGAACACATCAACGAAACCCTAAGCTGGTTTCTTGAAAGAATCAATAAGATCAATAAACCACTGGCCAAACTAATCCCAAAGAAAAGAGAGAGAACCCAAATTAATAAAATTATGAATGAAAAGGGAGAGATTATGACTAACAGCAAGGAGATAGAAATAATCATCAGAAATTATTATCAACAGTTATATGCAAATAAGTTAAGCAATCTAGATGAAATGGATGCATTCCTGGAAACCTATAAACTTGCAAAACTGAATCAGAAGAAATTGACAACCTGAATAGACCAATATCTAGTAATGAGATTGAAGCAGTGATCAAAAACCTTATGAGAGCCCAGGACCTGACAGATTCCCTAGAGAATTCTATGAAACGTTCAAAGAAGAAATAATACCTATTCTCCTGAAGCTATTTCAAAAACAAAAAACAGAAGGAAAACTTCCAGACTCATTCTATGAAGCCAGCATTACCCTGATCCCCAAACCAGGCAAAGACCCCACCAAAAAGGGGAATTTCAGACCAATACGCCTGATGAATCTGGATGCCAAGATTCTCAACAAGATCCTAGCTAATTGGATCCAAAAAGTGCATTAAAAGATTATCCAGGGCACCTGGGTAGCTTGGTGGGTTAAGCCTCTGCCTTCCGCTCAGGTCATGATCTCAGGATCCTGGGATCAAGCTCTGCAAAGGGCTCTCTGCTCAGTGGGGAGCCTGTTTCCCCCCCTCTCTCTCTGTCTGCTTCTCTGCCTCCTTGTGATCTCTCTCTCTCTCTCTCTCTGTCAAAAAAACAAAAACAAAAACAAAAAACAAACAAACAAAAAAAAAAATAAAAAGATTATCCACCATGACCAGGTGGGATTTATCCATGGGATCAAGGGTGGTTCAACATTTGCATATCAATCAATGTGACAGAACAAATCAATAACAGAAGAGAGAAGAACCACAAGGTCCTCTCAATTGATGTAGAAAAACATTTGACAAGATACAGCATCCACTCCTGATAAAAATGCTTCAAAGTATAGGCATAGAGGGAACATTCCTCAATTTCATAAAATCTAGCTATAAAAAACCCACAGCAACTATCATTCTCAATGGGGAGAAACTGACAGCTTTCCCATTGAGATCAGAAACAGGACAAGGATGTCAACACTCGCCACTGTTGTTCAGCATAGTACTAGAAGTCCTAGCAACAGCCATCAGACAACAAAAAGAAACAAAAGGTATTCAAACTGGCAAAGAAGAAGTCAGACGCTCTCTCTTCGCAGATGACATGATACTTTATATGGAAAACCCAAAAGATTTCACCCCTCAAACTACTAGAACTCATACAACAATTCAATACTGTGGCAGGATACAAAATCAATACACAGAAATCAGATGCTTTTTTATACACTAACAATGAAAAGATTGGGAAATCAGAGAATTGTTTCCATTTACTATAGCACCAAGAACCATAGATACCTGGGAATAAACCTAACCAAATAGGTAAAGGATCTCTATTTGAGGAAACTACAGAACACTCATGAAAGAAATTGAAGAGGACACACAAAGGTGGAAAAGCATTCCATGCTCATGGATCAGAAGAATAAATATTGTTAAAATGTCTATGCTGCCCAGAGAAATCTAAACTTTCAATGCCATCCAGATCAAAATTCCACCGGCATTTTTTAAAGAGCTGGAACAAACAATCCTAAACTTTGTATGAAACCAGAAGAGACCTCTAATCGCTAAGGAAATGTTGAGAAAGAAAAAAAAAGGTTAAGGGCATCACGTTGCCTGATTTCAAGCTTTATTACAAAGCTGTGCTCAGCATGATACTGGCACAAAAACAGATACAAGACCAGTGGAACAGAGTAGAGAGCCTAGATATGGACTCTCAACTCTAGGGTCAACTAATCTTCGACAAAGCAGGAAAAAATATCCAGTGGAAAAAAGACAGTCTCTTCAATATATGGTGCTGGGGAAATTGGACAGTTACGTATAGAAGAATGAAACTCAACCATTCTCTTATACCATATACAAAGATAAACTCAAAATGGATGAAAGACCTCAACCTGAGGCAGGAATCTATCAAAATCCTAGAGGAGAACATTGGCAATAATGTCTTTGATATTGGCCATAGAATGTCTTTCAAGACATGTCTCCAAAGCAAAGAAAACAAAAGCAAAAATGATCTTTTGGGACTTGCATCAAGATCAAAAGCTTCTGTACAGCAAAGGAAATAGTCAACAAAACAAAGAGGCAACCCACAGAATGGGAGAAGATGTTTGCAAATGACATTACAGAGAAAGGGCTGATATCCAAGATCTGTAAAGAACTCCTCAAACTAAGCACCCCAAAAAACCCAGATAATTATGTCAAAAAATGAGCATTAGACATAAACAGACTCTTCTCCAAAGAATACAAATGGCTAACAGACACATGAAAAAATGTTCATCATCATTAGCCATCAGGGAAATTCAAATCAAAACCACACTGAGGTACCATCTTACACCAGTTAGAATGGCCAACATTAACAGGACAGGAAACAACATGTGTTGGAGAGGATGTGGAAAAAGGGGAACCCTCTTACACTCTTGGTAGGAACGCAAGTTGGTGCAGCCATTTTGGAAAACAGTGTGGAGATTCCTTTAAAAATTAAAAACAGAGCTATTCTATGACCCTGCAATTGTACTACTGAATATTTACCCCAAAGATACAGATGTAGTGAAAAGAAGGGCCATCTGTACCCCAATGTTCATAGCAGCAACAGCCACAGTCACCAAACTGTAGAAAGAGCCAAGATGATCTTCAACAGATGAGTGGATAAAGATGATATGTCCATATATACAGTGGAGCATCATGCCTCCTTCAGAAAGGATGAATACTCAATTTTTGCATCAGCATGGATGGGACTGAAAGAGATTATGCTGAGTGAAATAAGTCAAGGAGAGTCAATTATCATATGGTTTCACTTACTTGTGGAACATAAGGAATAACACAGAGGACATTGGGAGATGGAGAGAAGTGAGTTGGAGGAAATCGGAGGAAGAGACAAACCATGGAAGACTATGGACTCTGGGAAACAACCTGAGGGTTTTGGAGGGGGTGTGATGGGTGGGGTGAGCCTGGTGCTGGGTATTATGGGGGGCATGTATTGCATGGAGCACTGGGTGTGGTACATAAACAATGAATTTGGAACACGAGAAAAAAATAAATAAATAAATAATAAGGAAAGGTGATTTAAAAAGTAAATCTGTTGAAATAATATATGTATTTATTATTTGTAATTTTATTTTTCTTAGAGTAGAAAAGATATGAGTAAATGTAGCCAAAATCCCAAATCAAATAAATAATGATGAAAATGACAGGTGTGATCTTACAAAAATTATAATCATCGTGGCAAAGAAATTCTAAAGATGAACTATAAAACAAATACAAAGTCTAAAGACTAAGTTGGTAAAAAAAAAAAAAATTGCAGCAACAGATATTGCTAACTCTCTAAAACTGTCCTCAGGTCCATGTGTAAATCTAGTCCTTCTTTAGGAACATGGACAATGTTGATGAAAAGACAAATCTCATACTAAAAACAAAAATGTGAGAAAAGATAAAAATTTGTAATATGTTGAACTTCACTAGTAAATCCCAATTTTAAACATATGACATTTTGAATTATTGCATTTTTAAAAATTATTAACATTGATAAACCCATGTTTGGTAATATAGAAAAAAATACATGTTTTGAAGCCCTCAAATTTGTAAAATTTATAAAAATGTAAATTGTTCCAAAGCTTCTGAAGGGCAATTTAACACTGTGTATCATATAAAACTTGGATATAATTTGTCCTAGCTATCTTTCAAATAGAAATTTATACTTGGGTGAGGGGATAATGTGATGAGCAAAATGTGTGAAAAGGAATGGGAAAGACAGGCTTCCAGGTATGGAATGAATAGATCAATGGAATAAAAGACTCAGCAGAGGGAGTATAGGCAATGATATTCTAACAGCTTTCAATGGTGAGGGATGGTAGTTACACTTCTGGTGAGAAAGCATAACATATGGAGAAGCTTAATCACTGTGGTGTACACCTATACGTAATGTAACACTGTGAGTCAGCCACACTCAAGAGAATTGTTTTAACAAAGAAAGAAATGAATACTAGGTAGATAATTGCACATGCCCGCTAGCTTCACTCCCTATGTATATCTATATATTATCATTTATATAGGTAGGTGAAAAAAATGAAATTTGCCCTAAAAAACAAAATTAGGGTAGCAGAATGATAATTTAGAGTATGCTTATATAATAGAATCCTAGCCAGCCACTATAATGACAATGTATGTTTAAATTATTGACATGGAAAGGAATACATAATGTATTATTCATTGAATACATCAGGGTCCATAACAAAGAACTGGTTAAATTAAAAGTTTATACTACAGTTGCAAAGTGCTATGTGTTTGGCTTAATATTTGAAATATTTACCCAAACATTAGCAATTACAAATTTTTTTTGAGTAGAGGTGATTTCAATGAATGTAATTTCTATTTCTTTTGGTTATTATTTTCAGAAAAATTAAATTGAGAATTGTACGGATTCCGAAGGTAATGAACCTCAGCTTCTAAGCCACACTCCATATTCTGCTCTGTGATTCTGGGGTTGAGATTCTGAGAACCACATTTCTCATTGGAGCCAGTTCTACTGTTTCCCCATAGTCACAGAACCAATCTCCTCTTGTTCTCCTCAGTGACAGCTGGCTGGAAACCCTTCCTCAGAAATCCAGATACCTGCTCCTTAAAGATCTCCCAAGCTTCCAGGTTCTGGTAACTGCAATCTCTTCTGTTGTTCCGTTCCTCATAGAGCTGGTTGCTTCTTCATGCACCATTATCACAGTTACCCGGTTTCATCTTTTTACCTGTTTGGTCCCCCAATCCCATTCTACTCCATTCTTTGTATTAAATTTTGCTCATTAAAATAAATGTTGTTGGTCTTCTCTATTTTTCATCTGGACCCAGAGAGATAAAAGTATTAATGATGATTACCAGCACGTAAAAAAGCTATTTTATGTTGAAAAACTACATATCAATGTAATTCCAAAAAAGCATCTGAAGAGAAATCTTGGAATTTTCCCTAACAAGGTCATATGAAGCAAAGTACAGGAGCTATTCACGCATATCTCTATCATTGTGCTTGTGAAAGTGTATAAACTTTACCTATTCCCCTAAGTGACTAATGCTCCCTCCCTTCTATTACTCCTCACACTACCCTTGACACCTACTGAAAAACACATACGCTCTAGTATGTATGATGTCTAGTATGTATGTAGTCTAGTATGTATGATGGTTTCAAAGATAATTTCTGAGATACTATAAGGTCAATTTCAAAGAGGTTATAAGGAATAGGAATAGTAGTTGGGAAAAAAGTAAGAATCAAGAGGTGGAATATAAGCTTTTGATAAACAGTAAGATGATGGTAAAAAGTTATTTTCAAGTTGAAAGATTTATAATATTATCTAATGAAAGGAAGTTGAGAATCTGATGAGTTAACTTTGGAAAATATTAAGTTATAGGGGTTTCATGCAATTTTTTAAACATAATCTTTATTTTAGGCAGCAAATTTACATTATATATATACCAAGTAAGTAAAACATACCCGCAAACATCATACATGATAGTGATATTAGTAATTTCTATGTACCTCATCCATATATGTGTATAGACTTCAAAATGAAATAAATTTTAACAAATTGTCATGATTTATTTTTTAAAAATGCATTTTATATCTCTGAACATGATTTTTTACCACTAGCAATTTTTCAGTATTTATTTATATTAATGCATTATTGTTGAGTGTCTGCTATGTGTCAAACCTTAAGCACTGAGGATAAAAAAATGGACAGAAACTAAGATTTCTACCTCATAAAACTCATGATTTAATAAAAGAGACAGATATCTTGCTGGGTTTATATTATATTAATTTAGTCCAGCTGGACTAGCTATTCCAGGATTTTTCCCTGAATATCTTTCTTGGGAAGTAACCCTGGGAAGGTTTTCCAGGATACTTTCCTGGGAAGTATCCCTGGGAAGGTTTTCCAGGATACTTCCCTGAACAGTTCTAAGTTAGAGTGGACCACAGAAACATTTTTCCTAAACTTTCCCATCTAAGGGTAATGGAAATTTCCTTAACCTGATAAAGAATTAGTCTGATATCCTACAAAATTTTGAAATATTGAAACTTGAGATCTAGAGTGAAATAAGCATGCCCATTATCAGAACTTTTCCATGACATATTAGAAGTTCTGGTCTGTGCAGTAAGAGGGGGAAAAGCATAATGCTTGGGAATAATTAATGCTATTATTATTTGCCATTAAAATAAAATGTACAAAGAAAATCCAAAATAATATATAAATATTAAATTTACTAAATGGATTTGGTAGAGTGATTATAAGGGAAAGATAAAATATATCTATTCAATTTGAATATATCAGCCACATAAGTGGGAAATAAAATTTAAAATATCATTACAATAGCATCAAATTTAAATATGCAACAATAAATCTAATGAAGTATAGCAAGACAGTCACAGTAAAACTAAAAAAAAAATGAGAGAAATAAGTAACCACCTAAATAAATGGACAAATAGATTACATTTACAGACAGGAAGGACATATTTAAAGATACCAACTTCCTCTATGATAATTTTTTTTAAATTTATGGAAAAATAAATGAATGTGCAGGCAAGATCTATAGCTTAAATTGACAAGCTCGATCTAAATTTATAGGGAATATATAACACTAAAAGACTGAGAAGAATGACAAAATTCTTTGAGAAGGAGGGGAAGAGGAAACAGTTTTGCATGATTTTCATTATTAAATCCAATACTTATTATGAAGCCAGAAGACATGAGACTGCATTAACACTGGCATAAAGGTAGACAGATTGATGAATGGGAAATCAAAAGCCCAGTAACAGAAATACACAGACACACATATGACTCACAACACACTGACAATGCAGTGTATAGGGAGCTTCAATGTCCTTATCCAGTAAATGGGAATAAAGGCCTACAAATGAGGGGCTGTGAAGATTGAGACCAACACTGTAAGGTTCCAACAACCCAGGATTCTGGGTTGGACAGCCCCATAGGCACTGGCTTTCAATTTACTGCATCCAAAATTATTCTTCTTGTCATATAATTACTGTTTATCATCTCATTTGAAACCACCGCTCCTAAATAATTTCATTTATACCTGAGATATAATTAATATTCCTGTTTCATGGCTCATAGCTATTCTCTCCAATTCAAATCTATTTTCCATGTCTTCAGGCCTGACAACTCACTTGGCTCCCTGCAGTATGTTCTTATTTAAACAGCATCTGTGTGTATTTAAAATTGTTTTATGGGGGAGCCCCGGGTGACTCAGTGGGTTAAGCTTCTGCTTTTGGCTCAGGTCATGATCCCAGGGGCCTGGGATCAAACCCCATGTCAGGCTCCCTACTCAGTGCAGAGACTGCTTCTCCCTCTCGCTCTGCTGTTACCCTTACTTGTGCTGCCTGCGTGTGTGTATGTGTGTGTGTGTGTGTGTGTGAAATAAACAAAATTTTTAAAAAAAAATTTACAAAAGTAAAGTTGCTTTATGAACTATGTAAGCTCTCCTTCTTTAGACAAATTTGTATTCTGTGGCTGAACCTTCATTTTAGTTATCACAGACTAACCATTTTGATAGAACATTCTGGATACTTAGATGGTATAAATTTTCTGTTTATGGTTATGGGAATTGCTAAATAAATTCATTGCTTAGAATCCTGCTTATCGTACCCCAGACCCAAATTTTGAATGGTATACCAAAGGGAGTAATCAGCTCTCAGTTAATGGAATACTGTTCCTAAATGCACTGAAAAAAGTAAATGTGTTTTCAGTAAAAGACTGACTATGCTTGCCTTTTCTTTCTTTTTTCTGAACCTAAATAGCTTTCCCATTGTGTGTAGAGCAAACACTAAAATGTCATGTGTAATGACCCAAGACAATTTTGTCTACCTTCCTATACGTCTTTGGAATAGATTGTTTTTCTCTGCTTTAAAGCATTTAATAGCATCTAATACATAAAATAGCCATATAAGACAGTTTTTGATTGAATGTAAGAATGGTGATTCTACTGGCTAGTCTGAGCACTTTAAACCATAAAAATCTACAGAGGTGCAACATAAAACCCATTTCCTATAAATGCCAGGAACTGATCATCAGAACTGATAACTGAACCAAAAATCAGTTCATGAGCAAAACGCTTTATTTTCATCCACTGATTTCCATGACAACTGAGGTGGTATACATAATGATTTATCTGTTTCTCTTACCTAGATGTCTATAAAAATCAAATCATCTCTAAATTGGATTTAGATTTATCCTGAGATTAGTATATTGCACTAAATCAATAGCATTCACCCTTTCAATACATGTATGTAGCTGAAGTTCTAAATGACCAAGTACAAGAGGAGTGAACCTCGAGATCAGATAGCATTGTGGAAAGCACATTATTTCAAGCAAGTCTTTCAATTCACAGCATACAGGATAGTTAATGCATCCAATTGATTTCTATTTTCTTCCAACAAAATTGCTATTTTGTTTTACTACCCACTGAGACTGAAAACAAGTTGAACAGAACATACTTAAAGCAACTCTCTCTTCTACTATAAATATATAAAATGCACTGCTGAAAATTAACCTTTGTATTAAAATTTCCTGTTCATTTAATTTTTATGCTGGTATGCCAATAAGAAGACCCTTCTTCCCCAGGAATAAGGTTTTGTGAGGACACAGCTGCAGTGTTTCATTTTGTACAAATTTTGCAAATTATGTTCTCTAAAAATAATCAGACAGTATTAATTTATTCTTTGTTTTATAAAAATAAATACTAAGATATGATAAATAAGACTTTACTTCAGCTGCTATAAAAATGTAATCATAAAATTTACTTCTTAAATACATGGACTAAATATTTTCAAAGATAGTCAAGTAATGTTTTCAATCTGTGCTATTTGTTTAAGAGAGAACACACTTGCCCACTTTGAACACAAGTATGCTGCAAACATTACAATGTTAGAATAAAAAAGAAATAGGTTGAAATGGGTTTATAACAACCTCTTCCTCTCTGGAAGTTACTTTCTTTGACTACTTAGAATACCTTTTTATGCATAAATACAAAAGAACTCTCCTATTTTAATACCAGTATTATAATATTTTGAGAGGGAATGTAACTTGAATTTTATAGACAATAATGTAGAATTTTCACAAACATTTTAAAGCTATTTTAAGTTCTCAGAATGTCAACCATACACAAAATCCATAAATACCAAAGATACTGCTATCTACTCATTCTTCTATAGGTATTAGTGAGGTCTTTAAGCTGATGGCTATTTTACTTGATAGCACTACAGAATTTTTTTTGCTGATTCCTGGACTTCCATTACAGGGTTCTCCTCATCTTTTTCTGGTACTCTCCATCGCTGTATAGTAATATGGTCACTTGAGTGCATTTGAGCAATTTATTAAAAAAAAAAAACAAACAAACATACCACACTTGCTTCTCTGCCTAGATTTTTCAAAGTGTGGTATTAAATAATAGAACCCTTGCCATTTAATTTGAACTGTCATTTAATTTATAATGTGTCTGTAAATTCAGACTCAGGAATTGCCGTTTCTGTGTCTGTATACCTGTAGAGTCTTCTGTTGCATGATCTACTCTCGGCTGCGAGCACAGTGATATTACGAACTGGCCTGTTCCTTTTTTCAAGAATTACTGTCACTTCAAAAGGGTTTCTTCAAACACACACACATAGATCCTGTATTTTCTGTGTACACTCTTAAACGGGCTTTCTTAATACAACAAAATGGGATTTTATAGTTATTTCCTGCCCTTAATCTTGTGGGCTACTCAAGTATACCATGATTCAAATTCAAAATGTATAGCTTAATCCCCTTGTTTTGACTTGGGATGGCAACAAGCCTTTCTAAATAAGAGAGCATTGGGGAGGGGAGGCGAACCATAAGAGACTATGGACTCTGAAAAACAACCTGAGGGTTTTGAAGGGTCAGGGGTGGGAGGTTGGGGGAACAGGTGGTGGGTGATGGGGAGGGCACGTTTTGCATGGAGCACTGGGTGTTGTGCAAAAAGAATGAATACTGTTACGCTGAAAAAAAAAAATAAAATAAAAAGGGAAAAAAAAAAGGTGAAAAAAAAAAAAAAAAAGAGAGCAATATCTTCTAACCTTTACTGGAATGCATAGCTACAGAGACTGCTCATTAGACAGTCTCTTCCTGGAGGGAGCAAATAATGCTTGTCTCTTCCATGTTTATATTCAGGGCTACAAGCCCAGATTGTACTCCGAAATTAAAATTTCTCAGTTTGATTTTATGGATTTGGGTCACCTTGGCATTTTACTTGTATTACGAGGACTAAGGTAGAAATGTTTATATGCAGAATATACATCGGAATTCTAAACAAATAACTGTACGAAATGCAATATTTGTGTAACAGAGATTTCACTGATGTCTTGAGCTGCGTCTTCTTTGTAAATTCAGTTACATCGTGCTACCACAGGCTCAGACGAGAGCATCGGACAGAGACAGAACTATTACCTGCTGTTGTGATACCAGCCGTTCTATGGTGGGAGATGCACTAAGTTGCTGGTGAACAAGAGCCATCCTGTAACCTATTAGCTGGCCTATACATTGAGGATTGAGCGTTCTTTGATACCGTAATGAAATACAAACAGAATACTGAATTTGATGTAGTGCAGAAATTGGCGCTAAGATGTCCCTCTCCAGCCTCTTCTGGATTAATTCTGGGGTCAGTGTTAGAGCTTTAAGAACAAAGTATTTCACTATTAGACAGCCTCCAGTGCACTCCCATATCCTCAGTGCAAACCCAAAAGGGCAAGGTGTGCCACCAGGTGATTCCCCAAGGGAATATGATGTTATTAAGTGAAGGATCCTTTTCTTGTAAATTTCATATTGCAGGGCCCACTGGAACAGAATGAGAACAAGCCCTGGTAAGCTGATGAGAGTAAAGCATTTAACAGAGATAACTGGTTTTTCCCAAAAGAGCTGGCCGTCCTACATTGTGCTGCTCCTAGCTACTCGGGCTACAGCTGGTAAAATAAACCACGCATTTAACCTCCCCATTTAAAACAGCAGAGAGATTCAGACAGGCGGAGAATGTCAGCATTTGAGCTGTGGAAGTATTTTTCTTTATGGCTACTTTTGTGACCTTTCTATTTATTTCCTAAGGTTGTGAGAAAAGAGGAAATATAATAGAGCCAGCTTACTTGGCATCAAGAACCAGATTTTTTTAAAAGGTTAAAAATTTCAGAAAATCCATGAGATTCAATTTGCTCACAAGTAACAAACTTTGATAACAAACTTGTAAAAGCTAACTAAAAGGAGAAAGTGAATGAACTTAAACTCCTTACTCTCCCAATGATGCTTGAAAACCAAGTGGTCAAAAAAGAAGTGGCATAAAAGGAAAGGGTAACCAATAAGCTAGCATCTCCTTGACAATACCAGACTGGCTCCAATTCATGCTTTTATAGAAAAAATGAATACATGCTCCATATATAAGAATGGGAGTGATTGATATCACCCCGTGTTAAGTCTGAAAACCCTGAATTTTGGAGAAGTTATGTGGCTTCCTCAAGGTGAGTATGCAGTAAAACTAGTAAATGGAAAAGCTGAAATTTGGACCCAATCTATTTTCTAAATAACAACACATCATTTTAGTGGTTCTCTTTATCATGGTTACAATCATTACTATACAATTTTATATATTCTTTACCAAACCCTATGCAACTTATTTAGATACATTTTAGATATGATGAAACTATCTTATTAACTTCTTGCACAGCTGTTATAGAGCTAACAAGTAGTGGAGTAATTCAGATAGCAAGGCCAGTATCGTCCCTTTAATTCTATTAGTTTTTATCTCTATCACTCACGCCCTCAATTTTCTTTTCCTTAGCTAAGAGAAAAATCTGAGGCAAACACACACACACGTACATACACACACACATACACACACACACACACCCTACACCAAACATAACTGTTTGGCATATTTTATACATCATAATTAGTATGCTAAGATTTTTAGTGCTTTTAAGGACATTTAATAGTTTTTAGTGCTAGATTAAAATGCAGTTTCTTACATACACATCTTTTTTGGACTTTTTCTTTCTCCTTAATCATTTGGACAGCATTATAAATATGTTAAGATTCTTGCAATTAAATGACAGACAAGTACGACGGATGAATAGAGTGTGACTCTGAAGCCAAATTCCCCGTAAGGCACTTCCCCCAGATCTGCCTGTAACTGGCTTTTTTTGCCTTCCAAGCTGCAAATTCCTCATGACCTGTGTTCCTCCCATCATCATGATCTTACCATGAACTCCAGATACAGGTTTTTATTCCCATATTAAACATTGCATTACATACATTAAACACTGATGGTTGGTGGATCTCAGTCTGGAAGTTTGCACACAGCACAGAGCTATTCCTTCTCTGACATTCTTCCCAGGATGCTTCCATAGAGATACATATAAGCCCACCAGTTTTTTTGTTTAAGATTTATTTATTTATTTATTGGGGGAGGGGGGCAGAGAGAGAGGGAGAGAATCTCAAGCAGACTCCCTGCTAAGTGTGCAGAGCTCATGGGGGGCTCTATCTCAAGACCCTGAGATCATGACCGTCGCCAAAACCACGATAGACACTCAATGGACTGAGCTACCGAGGTGCTCCTCAGCCCACCTGTTCCAAAGAGATCCCTACTTTCTTTCTTCACTGCATTGCCCTGTTTTATTTTATTTATTGTACCTGTTACCTTCTGAAATGTTTCTGTCCAATTACTTGTTTGTTGTCTTTTATTGCCTAATAGAATGTCAGGCCACTGAAAATTAGGAATGTCACTCTTATGTCTGCAGTAACTGGAATAATGACAGAAACATAGCAGGTTCTTAATAAATATTTGTGACATCCCAGAATCTTAATTGGCTCTCATACCCCACATCCCTTTAATCTCTACTCCTCCCTTTAGCCTCCTGGTTTCCTCTCTGGAGCTCGCACTTCGTTTATTGCTATAATGAAGATGAGCTTCTCTCCAAGACTGTTGGGTCTCATTTTCTACTTGAAGCAATAACCAAGTCATTCTTCTAAATAAGCATAGTATTCACACTACAAAGACGTAAAATCCATACACATCATTTCACAATTGTGTATTTGCAGACAATCCAAATGCAAATATTTTTGTGTGCATGTAAACCTGTATTACCTATTTTTTCAAATATAAGGAATCTATCAGCATAAGCTTAAACATGATCAAGGGACATTTGAAAGAGGTTATGATTTTACAGTGAATTACCTATTTCTGCCACAACTTTTTTTTTTTTTTTTTTAAGAAATAGGGAGAACATGGGGCGCCTGGCTGGCTCAGTGGGTTAAAGCCTCTGCCTTCAGCTCAGGTCATGATCCCAGGGTCCTGGGAACGAGCCCCACATCAGGCTCTCTGCTCAGTGGGGAGCCTGCTTCCTCCTCTCTCTCTGCCTGTCTCTCTGCCTGCTTGTGAGCTCCGTCTGTCAAATAAATAAATAAAATCTTAAAAAAAAAAAAGAAATAGGGAGAACATTATTTGATTAAGGATAAAGAATTCAACACTAGGCAGGTTTGGCAAAGACAGACTCATGAATTACTCCAAAAGACTCTGGTTAATACGAGATCCACAAAAGACACTCAACTAAGGAACATTTTCTACAAGAATGCCAGGAGGCACTCTATGTTTGCATTATTGAGATATTTTCCCAATACGAACTTTGTAGAGCAATACCTGAAGAACTTCAGGACTGGTGCGGTATCTCTGAATTATTAGAGATGAAGAAGTAATTCAAAAGAATAAGTCAGCGGGTAAGGATATTTCTGAGAAGATTAAAAGTCAAAGAGTTACAAAGAGGTAAACAATGAAATACAAAAACATACACTTCATCCAAGATCAGTAACTATTCTGCAGGTAAGAGGATAAATTTGGGCTTTTCTGTTAAAACAGTGGCATTCTCTCATGGAAAAATAAAAATGGTTTACTTGTGCTAAAAGGTGAAAAAAACAGGTCACAAAACACAAAGAAAACACACAATTTTAAGCTGAGAGTACTATGGGAGTAGTCTCAGGTAGAGCAAAATAAACTGCTTTCTCTGGATATGTGAATTAGAAATTTTGGGAAAATCCAACAACTCATATGGACTGCTATTAATTAAGCTGTAAAAGATTGCCATGGCCAAAGAAATCTCCAATTTGAAACTGAAATGTTGGACTGGAATAGGCCATGTTTGTAATACTTGCATCACTGGAAGAATGTGGAAGAGATTTATAGTGAATGTGATCAGAATAGATATAGATAACAAGTATGACTTTTTCTCAACAGTTATTTCTAATAAAGATAAGACAGCTATGTGATGGAGAAGTCTGAGAACTTTGAAGGAAACAAGGTATATTAAAAAAAATAATGCAATAATGCAGATGAATTCTAATTTACATTTTGGTCCTAAGAGAAGAGTGGCTGCATTGTTTGAGTGTTGACAGTTTTCTCTCTTAGAAGCCTGGGGAGACAGTGAGAAGAACTATATACTCTTACAAGGTGAGGGAATTGATCAGTTGATAATGAGAAAGTGTCTGAAAAGTATAAATGCACTTGTAATTTCATAAGGAGATCATTCCTATATTTAGATATAAGCCTTAATCTTAGAAGAGATATTCCGATAATTCTGCAATGTAAAGATGATGAAAGAAGAGTTAGTTTTGTTTTTTTTTTACTTGAAAGAGAGGGCTCGTGGGGCGCCTGGGTGGCTCAGTGGGTTAAAGCCACTGCCTTTGGTTCAGGTCATGATCCCAGGGTCCTGGGATCGAGCCCCACATCAGGCTCTCTGCTGAGCAGAGAGCCTGCTTCCCTTCCTCTCTCTCTCTCTGCCTGCCTCTCTGCCTACTTGTGATCTCTGTCTGTCAAATAAATAAATAAAATCTTTAAAAAAGAGAGAGAGAGGGTTCGTTATCCTTTAATAGAGTTATACAGCAAGGCACATGAAGTGAAACATTTTAAGCGTGCATTTTGGTGAATGTTTCCCCACCACCTACATCAAGATACAGAACTTCCCATTATGTCAGAGTTCCTGAGTGTCTGCATGTGATCCATTTAAGTCAATGCCTCTTTTCCAAATAGGAGAACTGTATGACTTCAATCCTCATCAAAGATGCCTGTTTTACGCTCTAGTTCCATCCACGTCGTCGCAAATGGCAAGATTTCATTTCTTTTGATGGCTGCATAGTATTCCATTGTGTATATATACCACATCTTCTTGATCCATTTATCTGTGGATGGACATCTAGGTTCTTTCCATAGTCTGGCTATTGTAGACATTGCTGCTATAAACATTCGGGTACACGTGCCCCTTCGGATCACTATGTTTGTATCTTTAGGGTAAATACCCAGTAGTGCAATTGCTGGGTCATAGGGTAGTTCTATTTTCAACATTTTGAGGAACCTCCATGCTGTTTTCCAGAGTGGTTGCACCAGCTTGCATTCCCACCAACAGTGGAGGAGGGTTCCCCTTTCTCCACATCCTCGCCAGCATCTGTCATTTCCTGACTTGTTAATTTTAGCCATTCTGACTGGTGTGAGGTGATATCTCATTGTGGTTTTGATTTGTATTTCCCTGATGCCGAGTGACATGGAGCACTTTTTCATGTGTCTGTTGGCCATCTGGATGTCTTCTTTGGAGAAAGACAACTATCATATGATCTCCCTGATATGAGGACATGGAGAAGCAACATGGGGGGGTAGGGGGATAGGAGAAGAGTGAATGAAACAAGATGGGATTGGGAGGGAGACAAACCATAAATGACTCTTAATCTCACAAAACAAACTGGGGGTTGCTGGGGGGAGGTGGGATTGGGAGAGGGGGAGCGGGCTATGGACATTGGGGAGGGGAGGCGAACCATAAGAGACTATGTACTCTGAAAAACAACCTGAGGGTTTTGAAGGGTCAGGGGTGGGAGGTTGGGGCAACCTGAGGGTTTTGAAGGGTCAGGGGTGGGAGGTTGGGGGAACAGGTGGTGGGTAATGGGGAGGGCACGTTTTGCATGGAGCACTGGGTGTTGTGCAAAAACAATGAATACTGTTACACTGAAAAAATAAATAAAATGAAAAAAAAAAAGATGCCTGTTTTAGGGGTGCCTGGGTGCCTCAGTTGGTTATAAATCTGTTCTCGGCTCGGGGCATGATCTCAGGGTCCTGGGATCAAGCTCTGCATTTAGCTCTCTGCTCATGGGGGAGTCTGTTTGTCCCTCTGCCTCTCGCCCTGCTTGTACTCTCCCTCTCTCTCACTCACTTTCTCTCTCAAGTAAATAAATAAAATCTTAAAAAAGAAAAGGATGCCTGTGTTTGAACTCCATATAAATGGAGTCACACAGTATATACCTTAAGGCCAGATTCTTTGTTCACAATATCAATGAGATTTATCTATTTTTAAGTGTATTAATGTTCTTTAAGGTTTTTATTTATTTATTTATTTATTTGACAGACAGAGATCACAAGTAGGCAGAGAGGCAGGCAGAGAGAGAGGAAGCAGGCTCCTTGCTGAGCAGAGAGCCCGACGTGGGACTCGATCCCAGGACCCTGCAATCATGACCTGAGCTGAAGGCAGAGGGTTTAACCCACTGAGCCACCCAGGTGCCCCTAAGTGTATTAATGTTCTTGAACAATGTGTATGAACATTGTATTAGCATACCACAACTTATTCATCCATTATATTGCTAATGGATATTAAGTGTTGTGAGCTTTGGTTTTCCAAAAAACTGCTATGAATATTCTTGTAGATTTGATGAGCACGAAAGAGCATTTACAAAGTATGAAGGGAGATGCCAAGGGTATATTTGGAGCCAGTCACTGAGCTGCGATTCCTAGTTCTTCTATTTTCTGTGTTACCCTAGGCAAATTATCCAAATTTGCTCTGCCTCAGTCCTTCCATCTGGAAATTAGAATTTAAATAGTACTTAATTGATAGAATAATTGTGAAGAAAATGAGTTGATATATAATCATGTAGAGAAATGCTGAGGACACAAGTATTTTGGAGAAATTCAGGACAGTAATCTTAGGAAAGCAAACAGCAAAATGAACTAATGTTAGTAGAACATTCAAATGACAATGGGATTTTTTTTAACTGTGTCAAAATAAAAACAGCTAGTTCACTCATTATTTCTACTTTCTCCAATAGACATGTGCAAAGTGAAGATGTAAATAGCTATTAACTATTTTTTTTATTTATGTTGGGTTTTTTTTTTTATTTATTTATTTGACGAGAGATCACAAGTAGGCAGAGAGGCAGGCAGAGAGAGAGAGAGGGAAGCAGGCTCTCCGCTGAGCAGAGCCCGAAGCGGGGCTCAATCCCAGGACTCTGGGATCGTGACCTGAACCTAAGGCAGAGGCTTTAACCCACTGAGCCACCCAGGTGCCCCAGTAGGTATTAACTATTAAAAGTAAAACCAAAGCAGATGTTCAAGTTGTATTATCATGCTTTGGCCATACCTGTTGCTAAATTTCAGCTTCCGGTCCAATTGGTCAATTATTTTATTAGTTGTAGGTAAAGAGATACCCAGAGAGCAGCTGGCCATGTTACGTGACTCCTCATTTCTAAGTTTAGACAAATTACTGGTGGGACGTTGGGCACATTTTAAATGCAAATATTTAGCAACTGTACATTCTCAGTAACATAAAACAGAAGAGCCAGATGACGATGTGCAAGGGGAGTACACTGGATTCTGAAAGTACTGGTCTATGGCCTACTTGTTGAGTGACAATTAGAATCCAGAAGCTGTGCAAGACACTGGGTATAAAATGATATTCCGGACATGACTATTGTGTTTAAGAATTTCACATGTTATCCTGTGGTGGGGGTGGGGGAAGTAAATAGGTAAAAAATGTCAATTAGTGATAAAATTCATCAGCTAAGATTACTACATAGAAATCTGTGCACTTGGGTTAAAAAAGAGAGTCAATATTAGAAATCTTCAGGAAGAATCAGTCATGCCCAAATAATCAAATTTTTGTACATAGGTTATGTGATCTCTAGATTGTGAAATGTGGTTGTATCTTATTTATAAAATATGGGTATAACATTCCATTCTTCCATGTTAAAACCAAGATGACAGTCACCTTTTATTATATGTTATTTGATTTGAAATATTTCAAACAGGCAGTATCCTATTTGTTTTCAATCAATTTAAGCTACACAACAGTGATAGTTGGTGGCCTTTTAAGGAAATTCCTACTTTAAGAATAATCTCTTAACATTTATTCACACTCAAAGTATTATGCTACAAAAAGAAAGAGTTAGCTTTCATATTTCACTTTATCACTTTGTTAATTAGGTTAATGAATGTTAGGGGTTCTAACTTTAAAGTTAGATGTACGGTATTTTTTAAAAATGTATGGTATTACAATAATAAATGCAATAAATGTAGGTTAAGATATTTACAGTGGATAGCTACCCTTGTATGAACAGGTCATGAATATCTAAGGGGCCTTCACACATTACCCATGACCCCCAAATGGCTTGTGTCACACCACTGGTTTGGAGGACTCTTTTTTACCTTATTCTGAGAGAGATTTATATGTAGCTACTGGAAATTCTCAAAAAGCTCTCAGGAAAGGTATCCTTAAAACACAAAACATGACAGAGGGCTGAGGAGGTAAAAAATTTATAAGAACATGTTTTAAACCTGTGGAGTGGGGTGCCTGGGTGGCTCAGGGGGTTAAGCCTCTGCCTTTGGCTTAGGTCATGATCTCAGGGTCCTGGTATCGAGCCCTGCATCGAGCTCTCTGCTCAGCAGGGAGCCTGCTTCCCCGTCTCTCTCTGCCTGTCTCTCTGCCTACTTGTGATCTCTGTCAAATAACTAAAACAAAATCTTAAAAAAAAAAAATGTCCGTGGGGAAGACAGAATTAGGTCTGAGGCTTTACTTCAGTATGAGCCAGACAGTATACCTTAGGACTGTATTCACCTCTACAAACCAACTGACCAACCAACTACCAACTTAACAAACACACATGTGCCTCACTAGGCAAAATGACATCATTCTTTTCCAGTTATTTGTTCTATTAGTCTTCTTCTTGGCTATATACCTGTAAAGGATTTAGCAATGGGTACAGAATATTATTTTAACACCTACTTTTAAGTATGTGAATCACAAGAAGAATTAAATTAAGACCCTTGAAGGAAGCAAGGATAAACTCATTAAAATTCTGGTAATTATGGATTTAGCAATAAGTAAGTTAGGATTATTCCTAAATAGTCTATGAGAATTGCTTTAAAAATGTGCCAAAACCAAGAATAATCAAGTCTATCTACTTTGGGAGCTTTGTTCTTATAACCAGAATCTTGTACTCCATCCATTTATTTATTTTTAATTTTTTGGTAAGCACACTTTAGATCTACCCTTGTACCAATTTTTTAAAAAAATATTTCATTTAGGGGCACCTGGGTAGCTCAGTCTGTTAAGTCTCTGCCTTCAGCCCAGGTCATGATCTCAGGGTCCTGGGATCGAGCCCCACATCGGGCTCTCTGCTCAGCAGGGATCCTGCTTCCCCCCTCTCTCTCTCTGCCTGCTGCTCTGCCTATTTGTGATCTCTCTCCCTCTGTCAAATAAATAAGTAAAATCTTTAAAATTTTTTTTCACTTATTTATTTGAGAGCGAGAAAGAGAGAGCACTCACAAGCGGGCGATGGCAGGCAGAGGTACAGGCTGAAGCAGGCTCCCTGCTGAACGAGACTCCCCACCCTATCCCCCAACACAGGACTTGATTCTAGGACCCTAGGATCATGAACTGAGCCCAAGGCATATGCTTAACCAACTGAGCCACCCAGGCAGCCCTACCCTTATACTAATTTTTAAGGTATAATACCTTATTGTTCACCATAGGTACAATGTGGTACAACAGATCTCCAGAACTTACTCATTTTACTTAACTGAAACCTTATGGTCATTAATTAGTAATTTCCCATTTCCCCCCTCCATAGCCTCTACCAACAATCATTCCACTATTTGATTCTATAAATTTAACTATTTTAGATACTTAAGTGGGATCGGCCACTATTTGCCTTTCTGTGACTGGCTTATTTCATCTAGCATTATGTCCTCAAGTTTCATCCTTATTGGCTATTGCAGATTTTCCCTTCCTCTTCAAGACTGAAAAGTATTACACACACACACACACACACACACACACACACACACACACATATACGTATACACATGACATTTTATTTATCTACTGAGGTACATTGAGGTTATTTCCACATCTTGGCTACTATAAACAGTGCTGCAATAAACATGGGCCTGTTCCTTAGTTTACAAATTTTATGCTATTTAGATGAAATCTGTACTGATGAATTAGAACTATATTCTTTTGGGCATTTGCTATTCCTTTTCATTCAATTGATAAATCTAAAGAGTAATAAACTATTTCTGTTAAAACATGACTGTATGCTAGGAAAACTTAAAATCATATCAATCTTGATTTGATTCTATGGCAAATTATAGTATTTCACCTCTCCCTTAGTAATTATAAGTAATAATTTACTATAATTAAAATTTTTAAAGTCCAAACCCTCAATTAATTTAAACATTTGACAAAGAAACATATGTGTGTCTGCACACAAACACACACGAACACACATACACATAATGCATGAGATATGTACATCCCATACATGAGATAGAGTGAGGGGGCATTCTGTCCCTTTAACAAGGAATTCAGAAAGAAGATCTAGGCTACATCTGCTACTACACTCAAAAATTACACAAAATAATAAAGTTCTGGTTAGAAAATACCTTACAGATGATCTACTTTGATTTCCTTACTTTCTGGCTGGCAAATCTGAGTTTCATCAAGATGGTGGAGTTTCAAGGGAGAACAAAAATTAATAATCTGGATTTGCCAGAGAAAATGTATGGGAGAAAGGGTGTTGGTTAAGAGAAATTTTTCAAAATGATAATCGAGTCGAAAAAGAAAGAAAAAAAATTGCACTTCCCCTAAATGCATCATCTTCAATTCTGATACTAAAAAACATAATTTCTAGAATATTACAGCTAAAGGTAAAGTGGAGTAAAACTCCAAACTAAGAAAACAATTGAAGATAATGCAAAATATATGAATATGCTTTTTAGGATGAAAAGAAGTAGACAGCAAGTAAGCATAGATTTTTAAAAATCCCACCATTAATCATCATTAGGAAAATGGAAATTAAACTGAGAAACCATTAGAATGAGATACCTATTAGCATGACTAAAATCGAAAACACTGATAACACCAGACGCTTGCAAGGAAGAGGTACACTCATTGAGCACTGGTGGAAATGCATGACAGTATGATCTCTCTGGGTACAGTATAAAAGTTTCTTACAAACTTTTAAAAAAAAGATTTATTCATTTATTTGACAGAGAGAGATCACAAGTAGGCAGAGAGGCAGGCAGAGAGAGAGGGGGAAGCAGGCACCCCACCAAGCAGAGAGCCCGATGTGGGGCTCGATTCCAGGACCCTGAGATCATGACCTGAGCTGAAGGCAGCGGCTTAACCCACCAAGCCACCCAGGTGCCCCTCTTATAAACTTGAACCTATACGTACTATTTAACCTAAAAATTCCACTAATTGGTGTTTATCCAAATAAATGGAAAATGCATGTTTACACAAAAACTTATTTGTGCATGTTTATAGCTTACAGGAGCTTTATTCCTTAAACTCAAAATTATAAACAACTAAGTATCTTTCAGCAGGTAAAGGAACCATGTAATGGAATACTGAGCAATGAAACAGAGCAAACTGCTGGTCCATGCCACAATATGGATGAATCTTAAGCAAACTCTGCTAAGCTAAAGAAGCTGAATTCAAGAAAAAAAGGCAACTATAGACACAAAATAAATCAATAGGTTGCTACTATTTGGGGTAGAGGAGGCAGCAGTGACTACAAATGGTAGACAACACTTCAGGGTGACGTAACAAGTGTTCTGTGTGTTGCTGGAGGGATGGACACAGGGCAGTATGCATATCAAAAACCTCATAAGGTGTACATTACAGAATGAAATTTAATATATAAAAAGCCCCAAATTCAACTAGATGTGGGGGTCCAAGGATGGACTATAGAGTGGGGAAAATGGATAGAACCATATTGCAAATATAGCCTCACTAAAGGCAGTGGGGAAACAAAGGGCTGACATAAGCAACTTTGTAAGATGGTGTTTTGAGAAGCAACTGTAAGACTAAAGATAAAAGTAACTGTCCATCAATATTGCTCTATTTGGTAACTTCTCCTATGGTTATCAGTTCCAAAACGGTGTGATAAATATTAGGGGCTGAGGAAATCATTAAATTGTACTAATGGGAGATAGGTTTCTCGTGCTCAGATTAGGAAATTATACATAAATGATAATGAACCCCCTCATGCTGGACTAGAATCTGAGATATTCATATAAAGTCATATTTATTTTTGAAATTAAGATTTTATTTTTTTTGAGAGATCATTTAAAGTCATATTCATTTTTGTATTTTTTTAAGATTTTATTTATATTTTTGAGAGAGAGAGAGAGTGTGAGCACAAGCAGAGGGAGAAGCAGGCTCCCCATAGAGCAGGGAGCCTGATGGAGGACTTGATCCCAGGACTCTGAGATCATGACCTGAGCTGAAAGCTGATGCTTAACTGACTAAGCCACCCATGGGTCCCTTGTATCTCTTTTTATATACACAGATAGAGA
Organism: Meles meles; assembly: GCF_922984935.1. Taxonomy (NCBI): domain Eukaryota; kingdom Metazoa; phylum Chordata; class Mammalia; order Carnivora; family Mustelidae; genus Meles; species Meles meles. The sequence continues at coordinate 60,129,774 of NC_060068.1, read as the reverse complement.
TAATTATTACTACAGAGAGATGAGTATAAATGAATTTATTATATACACCCAAATTTTTAGCCCTGCCTGTTGAGAGGTCTTAGAAGCAGTTATATTCCAATGGCATCAATCACACACGGAGCTCAGGTTGGGACTGTTTAATACTATCCTATCTTTCAGTAAGAGGAATGAAAGCTTTTTAGAGTATGGCTGATCCTTGGACTTGAGCAAGAGAAATCCAACATGAACCTACATCTTACAGTGCCAAAGAAAGTTGGGAACATACCAAAGGGAAACAATAGCCAACCTAGAAGGGCACTCAATGGCCAGTGCTGGAAAACCCCAAGCGACAGTAATGAAATAATAGAATACAACCTGAAGTATGAAATAAAAATATAGAAGTTTATTCTTATATAAATAAATTACTGAATAAATAAAAGAGGCAGAAATGACAAATTTTCCTGACAGAAATATTACGATCTTTAAAGAAAATTGCTTTCCATGAATGGAACTTAAATTTCCTCCCCCTTAGGGTTGTCTGGACTTGGTGACTGGCTTCTGCTGAATATAGCATGTAAAAGTAAAAATAGTGACTTTTACAGTAGAGAAGCTTGGAAGATTTTTTTTTTAAGATTTTATTTATACGACACTGAGAAACAGAGAGAGCATGCACAAGCAAGGGAGTGGCAGACAGAGGGAGAAGCAGGCTCCCAGTGGGGGAGTGAGGCTCAATCCCCGGACCCAGGATCATGATCTGAGAAAGACAGAAGCTTAATCAACTGAGCCACCCAGGCACCCAGTTTGGAAGATCTTAACCAAGTGACCAAGTTTAATGTCAAAGTGGTGTCATGTTGACATCATGCACCTTCTGATATGATGAAATGAGATAATTTTTCTCTATGGGATTATTTCCAAAACTCCATACTTGCAGCCTAATTATGAGGAAAACACCAAACAAACCCAACTGAGTACCTGACCAGTACTCTTCAAAACTCTTAATATGATGGAAAAACAAGCATAGCAAATTGTCACAAGTCAGAGGAGACCAGGTCAATATAGCGAGTATGGGCCATGGGATATCCTAGACTGAATTCAAGAACAGAAAAACTGCATTAGTGGAAACTGATAAAATATGAGTAAGGTGGGGCACCTGGGTGGCTCAGTGGGTTAAAGCCTCTGCTTTTGGCTTGGGTCATGATCCCAGGGTCCTGGGATCGACCCCCACATCGGGCTCTCTGCTCCTCGGAGAGCCTGCTTCCTCCTCTCTCTCCCTGCCTGCCTCTCTTGCCTACTTGTGACCTCTGTCTGTCAAATAAATAAATAAAATCTTTAAAAAAAATATGAGTAAGGTTGTCATTTAGATAATACTTACATACCAATGTTAATGCCTTAATTTTGACAAGTGTACAATGGCTTTGTTAATATTAAGAGAAACTGGGTGAAAGGTATATGGGAATTTTCTGTACTACATTTACAGTAGGTTTTTAAATCTGAAATTACTCCAAACAAAAACTTTGTTAAAAGTAATGTACATAGATGATGTGGAGACACTCTGTGGTAGACTTGAAACTAATATTTCAACTGAAAAAATGTTATTTAAAACAAAAGAACAGTTTGGGTTTGATGGTTGGGGTGGGATGTGGTTTGTTTGCAGTAAGTCAGAAGGCAAAAATTAAAAAGCAGTAAGACACCATTTCATTGACTACCCACCGCATCTTTTTCTCGAGTCAGTACTGCCTTTGCTGATCTCACAATCCTGCATCACAACAGAGATGGCCAGATTTTGGACTACAAGTTAAAACATATTTTTCTTAGTTCTTTCTGAATTGTTGCTATTTTTACACAGGAAATTTTATATGCTTTAGAATTAATCTATTTAAGATTGTGTTTATTTAACTGATTAAACTTTAATACACCTTGCAATTCTGGTGAATAGCCCGATTTGCACTTTTATCTTGTTAAGCAAGCCACTTTGATAAATTCACTTGGCCAACAATATCATCATGACATCAATGGCGGGGCTAGACCAATAAATCACAACTCCATTTCTGGGATTCTCTGACTTTGTAAATTTATTTTGTTTTCTCTTCTGGCTCTGCATCATCTCGCTCTGGCTGAAAACATGGTAGATTTTATTTGTTGCTTGGTTTCCCTAGAAAACAATTTAATGTTGCTTCACAGATGTTTCCTTTACATTGGCCTGAGGAGGTACAGATGTCTAACTCTGCCTATTTCCAACAGAGCAGAAATATTCTGAGTATTCTTTGCCTGCTGTTTTTTTCTACAAAATTCTTAGTTAACATTTCTTGAAACTCCGGTATGTATCATTGAACATGAATATAGCTATCATACTATTTAAAAGGAAATCTCAAATTTAAGGTTTACTTTTAGTAAACTCATTAATTCAGTGTTAAGCTGTCCTGTTCAAAAATTAAGAATATTAAGTATACTGGGTTCTGCCAATTGAGCTATAAATAAGAAGGAGAATCTGCCTCTATAAGTACACAGACTAATTTAGAAAGAGCCACGTGAATAATTAAATTTTTGACATAGAGAGTACATTTGAATATGGTCAGGTAGCTATTGTGCCAAAGAAATTAAAATAATAAGTACTTGAATAATAGAATAAACAGCATCAACACCCTTGAGACTATATATAAGCTGCATCTTCACGGGTGTGTAGGCATTTGTCAAATACATCTTACCTTATTTTTTTTTAAGATTTTATTTATTTACGTGAGACAGAGATCACAAGTAGGCAGAGAGGCAGGCAGAGAGAGAGGGGAAGCAGGCTCCCTACCGAGCAGAGCGCCCAATGCAGGGCTTGATCCCAGGACCCTGGGATCATGACATGAGCCAAAGGCAGAGGCTTTAATGCACTGAGCCACCCAGGCGCACCTACATCTTACCTTATTAAAATTTCAAGATTATTATGCAACCTTGGAATGATACTTCCAATGTTCCAATACTACTGCTATTGCTTAATATCTGTTTTTGAGACTATATAACAAAGTATTTCAGAGGTGGGTGTTTATGCTCACCAACTACAACAAGCAAATGATCAAGCCCATACCCAAATGATATAAAACCGTGTGTTATATACACATAGGTACATACATACACAGATATAGGTATATGTATTTAAGTACCATACCTGTATATGGTCAGACATACAAACATAGATCCTGACGTTCTATCACCTCACAATATAAGCACTATTAAGAATTTAATATGTAAATCTGTTAGCATGCCATGATTTGTAAGTTATAGATAAAAATTATAATAGGTACAATATGTCAGAACTGAGACCCTCAAATATAATTGAGTTAACAGAGGATCTGGTCCAGCTTTGTAGTCATGAGTGGGACAGCCTTACAGGGCTCACATTCATAGGGTCTCACATTCAGTTGAATTTTCTGCCATCAACTCATGAAATTATTGACAATTTTATCTTTGAACATGCGTTTTGAAAATGAAGTCAGGTAGAAAATGGAGCAAGTGGGTAAGCAGTGGAGAGGTGTGTGATACATCTGTCTGCCATTCCTTGCCACCCATTCTCATATTGCATTCCCAACGCCCTACAAGAATGAGCACATAAATGTGGTGCGCCGGTGATGTGTGGGGTACAGCCAGACCCAAAACAAGAACAAAGGAAGTACGTTATGTCTCCAGTTAAGCAAGTGGAGACACTAAGGTCCCCAAGAGGCCATAGTTTCCATTCTAACCAGAACTTACTTTGTACAGCAAAAGAAGGTAAAGGGTTTCTAAGAAACATGAAGAGCCGAGAGACATGATCGTAATCTTTCTTATTTGGGTTACTTGTTTTATTAGCTAAATAACCACTTCAAATGAAAATGATGACACAGGATGAAAAGTAAAGAAAGAGGGCAACTCGAAGTTACTTTTTCTTTCAGTCCTTTCTCACTTATCAGTAAGCCCAAAGTAGAGTACTAGTTAGAATATATCAACTTGTATCAAAAGGGAGTAAAAAGTCACCTTAGTTTTGCAGTTCCAGTATTCTAGTAACAATAAAATATATACAAGTATGATGAGCTTCAAAAAAAAAAAAATCAATTGAGTAATCTTGGTGATTCTGTGTCCGAATTAAATGCTCTCATATTTGTATTAAAACTGTCACTGAATGATAAAAAGAGGGACAACAAAAGGTAATGATGGTGACTTAAAATTTTAATTCTCCTTTACTTAGAATGGCATTAAATACCAAATAAAAGACAACATGACAATTAAAGAGCTCACAGAGGAAAATGCTTTATATTTTAGTACGTTTAGCAGCACTTATTTAACTACTTTCTACTATTTCTGCATGCTATGCGCTACTATATGAATAAGGGGACCCAAGGTATTTTCTGCCTTGGGACCCACATATCATATAGAAGCATTTGCAGAGGAAAGGACATGGGCTCAAATTCATAGTCCATGATAACTACAACTCAGCCTTTTCATTTGAAAGAGACTTGCATATGAGAGATCACGTGAGATAGTGGCTAAAGAAAGGACTAGGAAGACAAACATGTATGGTATTTTTTAAACATGTATAATTTTAAATCATGGTTCTGCTACTTACTAGTTGACATTATGCAATATGGAAACTGTGTGACCCTCAGCTATACATCTGCTTTCTTAACCGGAAAATGGGGACAATTAGATCACTTCCCTTACAGGGTCCTATTTACTGAAATTATATACTTAAAAGGCTGTATGCTTAAAACAATGTACCCAGACCATGGTGAATGTGACATAAATTGTTTGCTGCTACCATTATCATTATTTTATGTGTATACAGAAATATTCCCACACATGATTCAAAAGTAGAGGGAAAATGATGGATGAAAATTAATTAGAAATGATTTGGTGAATGAGGACTTGCAGAAGACAGGAGGAAATTAAATCATAATGTTGTAACACAGTGTGCCAAGTAAAAATTTATGGGAAATGAATTGATATGAAAATTATCTAGCCAGCCCTAAATAACAAAACTGATTATACACTGACCACAGAACAGTCATTCAAATCATGGTTAAAGTGGAATGCAGTCTTGTCAAAACATTCAGAATATGGATTCACTTGGGTGGTTTATAATAAAATTTGGAAACATGTGCTGGGTTGTCCCAGAATGAAGTTAAGTTCCCCTTCATACAGGGTAAATAAGCATGGGCTGAAGAAACAACCGAAAAGGTTATCATATGCAAAATTCAACATCTTTTCTGAACTATACAATTTATAAGGTTCCTTTATATATATATAAATTTGGGATGGCCACAAAAGATAGATGAAATTGAAATTTTCATAAAACGAATAATTACTGTCAAGAAAGAAGTTATTTGTTGATATTTACAGTTAGGTTTTACCTTATAGAGATGGTAGCTAAAGGAACCAGAAATGGTGTTAAGAAAGAAAGGAAGTGGGAAAAATCGAAAACATAGAAAAATAGATTCTCTCTATAGATGGTTCTGAGGAGAGAAGGTGATTTTTAATGAGAAACAAAAATTTAAACGAAAGGCAAGCATTATCCAGTGAGAAAACAGGATGTGTAAAGGATTTCTAGAGCATCACACCTCAAAGGCCACCCAGACTTGGGCAAACTTTGTGTGTGTGACAGGAGGGGATTTCCTTTGAAGCTAATTAAGCTTGGGCTCCAGAGACTTTATTTCATGCCTCTACCAAACACCACCTAATGTTTTAAAGGGCTTGTGAAAGTGTGTATTCTTGAAGCTTCACAAAATGCAAGCCATTTACTAAGTGCATCTAAGGTCAACTGTTCAAAGTCATATTCACATATGTTAAAACTCACGTTTATAACTGTCACAAGGCATGTTCATATGTCACCCACCCCCCTTTTCTGGGCCATGCCTCCACACGATAGGGCACCTTCTAAGGTACCTTTCCTTACATCCAGCCCTGCATTTATGTAGCTCACAAGGCTCACATTTTAGGTGCATTCACAGAGTATTAGGGAAACAATTTGAACCATAGGCTAGCCCGCATCCCAGGTCTTGATTACTGGCAAAAAAGCCGGTATTTTGATAATTACTGTTATTTTGTATCTAGTGCTTAACAGCCAAATACTTGAAGGAAGCCACAGATATGATTTAATTTCAACCCAAGAGCAGTCATTTCGATGTCAACGTGCTAGACATGATTACCCTGACTCAGCTAAAGTACCTTGCTTGTCCTCTTCAATCTTACTTTATTTTTTTTCCATTTTATTTTTTTCAGCGTAACAGTATTCATTCTTTTTGCACAACACCCAGTGCTCCATGCAAAACGTGCCCTCCCCATTACCCACCACCTGTTCCCCCAACCTCCCACCCCTGACCCTTCAAAACCCTCAGGTTGTTTTTCAGAGTCCATAGTCTCTTATGGTTCGCCTCCCCTCCCCAATGTCCATAGCCCGCTCCCCCTCTCCCAATCCCACCTCCCTCCAGCAACCCCCAGTTTGTATTGTGAGATTAAGAGTCATTTATGGTTTGTCTCCCTCCCAATCCCATCTTGTTTCATTTATTCTTCTCCTATCCCCCTACCCCCCCCATGTTGCTTCTCCATGTCCTCATATCAGGGAGATCATATGATAGTTGTCTTTCTCCGATTGACTTATTTCACTAAGCATGATATGCTCTAGTTCCATCCACGTCGTCGCAAATGGCAAGATTTCATTTCTTTTGATGGCTGCATAGTATTCCATTGTGTATATATACCACATCTTCTTGATCCATTCATCTGTTGATGGACATCTAGGTTCTTTCCATAGTCTGGCTATTGTAGACATTGCTGCTATAAACATTCGGGTACACGTGCCCCTTCGGATCACAATGTTTGTATCTTTAGGGTAAATACCCAGTAGTGCAATTGCTGGGTCATAGGGTAGTTCTATTTTCAACATTTTGAGGAACCTCCATGCTGTTTTCCAGAGTGGTTGCACCAGCTTGCATTCCCACCAACAGTGGAGGAGGGTTCCCCTTTCTCCACATCCTCGCCAGCATCTGTCATTTCCTGACTTGTTAATTTTAGCCATTCTGACTGGTGTGAGGTGATATCTCATTGTGGTTTTGATTTGTATTTCCCTGATGCCGAGTGACGTGGAGCACTTTTTCATGTGTCTGTTGGCCATCTGGATGTCTTCTTTGCAGAAATGTCTGTTCATGTCCTCTGCCCATTTCTTGATTGGATTGTTTGTTCTTTGGGTGTTGAGTTTGCTAAGTTCCTTATAGATTTTGGATACTAGCCCTTTATCTGATATGTCGTTTGCAAATATCTTCTCCCATTCTGTCAGCTGTCTTTTGGTTTTGTTAACTGTTTCCTTTGCTGTGCAAAAGCTTTTGATCTTGATGAAATCCCAACAGTTCATTTTCGCCCTTGCTTCCCTTGCCTTTGCCGTTGTTCCTAGGAAGATGTTGCTGCGGCTGAGGTCGAAGAGGTTGCTGCCTGCATTCTCCTCAAGGATTTTGATGGATTCCTTTCTCACATTGAGGTCCTTCAAAGAAATGGAACCAATAATCCTAAAATTTATATGGAACCAGAAAAGACCTCGAATAGCCAAAGGAATATTGAAGAACAAAGCCAAAGTGGGTGGCATCACAATTCCAGACTTCAAGCTCTATTACAAAGCTGTCATCATCAAGACAGCATGGTACTGGCACAAAAGCAGACACATAGATCAGTGGAACAGAATAGAGAGCCCAGAAATCGACCCTCAACTCTATGGTCAACTAATCTTCGACAAAGCAGGAAAGAATGTCCAATGGAAAAAAGACAGCCTCTTCAATAAATGGTGCTGGGAAAATTGGACAGCCACATGCAGAAAAATGAAATTGGACCACTTCCTTACACCACACACGAAAATAGACTCAATCTTACTTTATTTTTAAAACCAGTTGCGCGATCCCTTGATCACTGAATCGACTTTACTACTTCTTTCTTACATCTTTCGAAGGCCTTCTCCATTCACTATATCTCCATTTTTCTATACACTTCACTTTTTCTTTCTAGTCCATCTTTAATACATCAGTTTTTATTAACACATCTTTCGTAACACATCAATCAAATACGATAGTATCTGAGAAGTCTGTTTCTCCTTTGCTTCTTAATGGAAACACCCCAGGTTCACATTATTTTTTTCTACCTTTTTGAGACTTCTGCACACAGTAAACATTCAGTAAGTGTGTACTGAATAGTTTTTGTTTTTGGTAAATTATAGGTTGCAGCCTTCTTATGTTAGGAATTTAGTTGCTAAATCTCTCTATTAACAGCTCTTAAAATAACTTCTTTGAGTATAGTTAAATTCACTGGTACTCATTTTGAAAAATAAAAACATAAATTTGATATCTGTTTCCTTACCTATACATCTGTTGCCATAGTAGAAATCAGTTTTCATTTCATTCTGTAATCTCTATTCAAAGATAACAACATACATATGTTTTAAAAGGAGCTTGACCACAATAACTGAAGAATATTTTTTCTTTCAATTTTTTAAAATGTTTATTAATCATTTAATTTTTTTTATTTTAAAATGTATTTGAATGCAAGCCAGAAAAGAAAATGAATGCCATTTTATAATACAAGAATGCTTGGTCAGGCAAAGTTTTAAGCTATATTTTTCAGACTCAGGAGATTTACAAAACTCAGAGGAGTTTAAAAATCCAGTCTGTGAACCATACTGACTAATGTTAAAATGCGTGTTATTTTTCTCCCTTGCAAGACCTTAAAAAGAGCCACTATGCCATGCCTATCAATCCCCAATTTTTCATTTGCTTTTATGTTGGTAGGTAGAACTTAAAAAGAATTCACACTACCGGTAGCCTGAAAGTGCCATTGGAGCCTATTAAAGAAAATACCACAGAGATGTGTATGTGATCAAGTCCAAAGATATAAATCTGGGACATTTAGTGTACGGCACCATGAACTTGGTTATGCAACTTCTGATGCTGAATGGAGTAACAGCAACCCTATTTACCTTCTCATACTAAACAACATAAAAATAAAGAAAATATGTGGGACAAAATTCTTCAGTTATTAGATGACCCTACAATTAGCCCTGAGACAAAATACTGTGAACACTATCAACCAGTTATTATCAAATTTAAGATACAAAATGTATATGCATCTGAATTTTTATTTCATGTTTTTAAATGTTGAGCTAGACCCTGCTTAGTAGTTATAGCTTTTCTAGACTAACTGTGCAAATACAGAGAAACCACGGACCAACATTTCATGGGAACTTAGGAGAGCTTACTGATTTTGTGAACTTAAATAAGGATATTTTCAGAAAAGCTCATGTGAGCTACATGCATTTCCACATTGAATCTTTATTCCAAATACCTCAAATTGTCTAAATCATTTAATCACCTAAGGAGTGTTAAGAATCATCAGAAGAGAGTAACAAACCAGTTTGTAATGGTTTTTCTTTCTTTTTTTTTTAAAATACTTTATTTTATTTATTTGACAGACAGAGATCACAAGTAAGCATAGAGGCAGGCAGAGAGAGAGAGAGGAGGAAGCAGGCTCCCTGCTGAGAAGAGAGCCCGACGTGGGGCTCGATCCCAGGACCCTGAGACCATGACCTGAGCGGAAGGCAGAAGCTTTAACCCACCGAGCCACCCAGGTGCCCCTGGTTTTTCTTTCTAAATACAATGGTTTTATTCTGTCATCTTCTACTCAGTGATCTTTATTTATTTTTCTTTTTTTTTCCTTTGTTGCGTGCATGTGTACACGCTTAGGGCTAAGTTAGGCAGCCTTACACAATCAGCACTGGGACTCATCCCAGGATTTAAAAATTCCTTCATTTGGGTGCCTGGGTAGAGTAAGCATCTGACTTGCTTTTGGGTCAGTTCATGATCTCAGGGTCCTGAGATGGAGCCCTGTGGCAGGTCCTGTGCTCAGCATGGAGTTTGCTCATCCCATTCCCAGCGCACCTTTCTCTCTCTCTCATATACATACATACATGCATAAATAAAACTCTTCTTTACAAAATCCCTCATTTTGTTGGGAGCCATGAATGTCTTCCTTGATGTTTACTCCAATACATCAGGATGAACAAGACGATTACATACACTCCAGAAAACATTATCTGAGGAAGGACAAGAATTCCAATTCTAACTGAATTCCAATCATAAAAGAAAGCGGCTATGTTTTGACATGAACAAGCTGATGCCAAGAGGTGCTATAACCACCCTAACAGAGAACATGTATGTGCATTAAACAAATCCAGTAGACACCAACAATTGAAATGTTCACTTAAATGTTTTTCCATGTGACTAAGTAGTACAGTTCCCTACTTTCCTAAGTTACTAAGTTTTCCTAAGTTACTAAGCTGCACAAAAAAATTAAATGTTACTCTGACAGGTATACCTGGCTAAAGGATATTGGGACAGTGTCAAGAGCTACTCTTTTCACACTGTGGGAATTTTACATTATGACTTTTTCCTTCTATTAATTCTGCCACACCCATTTAAAGGTCATTTTTCTATGATCTGTGAATTTTCAAACCAATTTCAGATTAACAGGGCTATATAGAGCCAACTACAACATAGATTCTACTAAGATACTTGGAAAGCTGGAAAAGATGGATAAATTCTAAAGAAAATAAGGTTCTTTGAAAGTTTCACAATTATTCACTGAGGAGCTTCAAACTGACTGGTTGCTGTGATCTCTCCTGTCTTCTATAGCCTCTCAATTCTCAGCAAACATCCTTGTTCAAATATCCATCTAGGTAATTTTTCTATTCTCACCTTCAAGCCCTTTGCAAAACCAGATAATATGCTTAGAAACACATTTTCTCCTTCTACCGTGCCATTACTTTTTCATCAGACATATCCTAACATTTCTTATCATTCTGGACATATCCTAGTTTAATCTGAAGAGACACATCAGCTACCTCTAAACTAGTCTTGCCCAAAGAAAGTTTTTTTTGTTCGTTTGTTTTGTTTTCAACACAGCGGCTCCCCTTGTCACTTCATTCCAAGTAAGTGCTTTTTTAGGTCCTCCCCTCTAAAACGTACTTTGACATAAAGCTGATTTTACTGTCTCCGATTGGTATGACATTCTTTTTTCTTCTTTTTCAATGTATTTTGTTTGTACATTCTCTTCCTTAGACTTACAGGGTTACAGGAAGCCAGGAAACTTGTCTATAACTCAAGAAAGTTCCCTTTCTCTCGGCTCCTCAAGAAGGTGCTCATGAAACGCCTTTTGATGTAGAAGAAAATATATCAACCTACTTCATCAGTAGAGATTATTTCTGAGCCTCCAGGAAAGCAAGGCATTCTCCAGTAAAAATGTTTTCAGGAGATTTTACAATGCATTTTATTTTTTTTTTTTTAAATATTTTATTCATTTATTTGACAGAGAGAGAGGTCACAAGTAGGCAGAGAGGCAGGCAGAGAGAGAGGGAGAAACAGGCTCCCCACCAAGCAGAGAGCCCGATGCAGGGCTCGATCCCAGGACCCTGAGATCATGACCTGAGCCGAAGGCAGAGGCTTAAACCACTGAGCCACCCAGGCGCCCCTACAATGCATTTTAAAATTAAAACAAAATGAGCTGATTGTCAAAATTAAGCAAATTTCTTTTACCCCCAAAATATATGCTTTCAGAGGCTTAGAATTCATTTTCTGACAGATTTATTTAAAAGTGTAACAGTTGCTATTACTTATTATTGGTTAAAATGTTGAACTTAAAGATTTTATCCATAAATCCATGTGGAAGAGCTATCTTTGTAAATTGAAACTTTAGGCATTTTACTTGTTTTCTGTTTGTTTTCCCCTTTGGTAGAGAATGAGGACTGGTTGCTACAGCAACAGATTTATTCTCCAAGTACATTGGTACTTTCATCAGATGTTCACTCTGACAGTGAGTTCTGCTGTCTGAATGTCTGACTTTTACAACCACAGCTAATTACAAAAACTGTAACAATTCCATTCTGTTGCCCTAAAGGTTAATGCAAAACTTGTAGTAATGAAGAAAATGTGGATGGCCAAAACAATTCTTAGGAAGAACAGGGAAAAAAAAAACCAAGTAATTACATTTTTAAATCTATAGGCAGAAATATTAAACTTTAAATTAGCAGCAGCTGGTAGGTTATAAAATACCTTTGGGGAATAAGAAAAAAAAATGTCAGTTTTCTCTTTCTTCATTTTCCTCCATCACTCTTCAACCATGGCTCTTGAATTAGAACTGGAATATTATATTGAATTTCAATCACTTGGCTTTTCAACTAGAGAATTTAACTCCTGAACCAGAGGAGGAAGTTAAACTCACCATGTTTGGATTTTCTACCATATGAACTACATGTTAACTGCTTACTAACTTAACTTCCTAAAAACATGGTGTGTTTTAAAGCTACAGAATGGACTTACTATATTGGAAAAGTAAACTGAATATTCGAAGCTCTTGTTCTGTCAGTTTTTACAAAAAGCAAAAAGGTGAAATATGTTAAACCTAACAAAAGGTTTCGGAAAATCGATCCATGGAAGAGAAAGGCAAAAAAATTTAAAAAATAGAAAAGAGGAAATTTCTTGGGGAAGTACAAACAGAAAGACCTACAGGATAAGAATCAAAAGAGTAAATACAAAAAATAAATAAAATGGAAAAAAAAAAAAAGAGTAAATACAGAACAATTCCAGGGGATCCAGGATTCAGTTACTACTCCCAGCACTGTAATGACTCCATCTGTAAGAACAACTTCCAACTGGCAATCCCACCAGGAGCATCACTCCGCTTTGCCTAACTGCCACTCTGTGCCAAACTCCACACACTTATTCCAGATTTGTGGGCAATGCCTAGGCTCAGCCTCCACTAGCCCATAATGAAACAACAGCAAAATAATATATCTTTTAAAAAGATAAACAATTTCCTCTAACAAAATACAAGGGCCTTGCTTTCCAAAATGCCATTTTATTTTATTTTATTATTTATTTATTTATTTATTTGACAGAGAGAGAGATCACAAGTAGGCAGAGAGGCAGGCAGAGAGAGAGGAGGAAGCAGGCTCCCCGCGGAGCAGAGAGCCCGATGCGGGGCTCGATCCCAGGACCCTGAGATCATGACCTGAGCCGAAGGCAGTGGCCCAATCCACTGAGCCACCCAGGCACCCCCAAAATGCCATTTTAAAGGAAATTTCTTTTTCTATAATCTCACTACTCACATACTCATAGTACCTGCAGAGTAACTTACATGTATTTACTTTTTTAAAAATTTTTTATTTTTTTATTAACATACAATGTATTATTAGCCCTGGGGGTACAGGTCTGTGAACTGACAGGTTTACACACTTCACAGCACTCACCATACCACATACCCTCCCCAATGTCCATAATGCATTTACTTTTTTATTATCATTATCACCTGCCAGAACACAAAGACTCCTTCAGACCAGGCACAAGTATTTTCGAACATCTCAACCTATTTGCCTAGGAGTTTCCCGTTGCTTGGACTGGTCTGCATATTTTCTTCCACTACAGGTAAAAATTTAGAGCCTAAATATTTTATATGTAAAGATGCACACTACAGCACTGCTTTACAGCAGAATCTTGGAAAAGATCCAAAAATAAATAAATGATATATTGGTAAAATAAGTTGTATATACCCATACCAAAGATGACTGAAAAAGGAAAAAAAAAATGACATCCGTCTATGTTGCTATGAAATACACCTAGCCTAAATGGAAAGAATATCCATCATATATGGTTGCAAAACAGCATTTTCTATCTAGTTTATATGAATTTATGTTATAGGAAAAGACCTAGAAGGATGTTGACTAAAATTTAATTTCTGAGTTTTGGCCCCTTTTTATTTTCATAGATATCTCTATCTTTAAAATGTGTTATCTTTTTAAATACCTCCCCAAAACTTGAAAAATAAGCAGTTAATTACTGTTAAACATACTAATCTTTTATTTATACTTCTGGCCCTTAAACTTTCTGAAGAGTATAAAATTACATATGTTTGTAAATGGTATTGTCATTGTTTTATCATCTTCTGATATTGCAATGAAACCTGTTAGACATGAAATGTTATGTATATTCTCTAGTGATGTGGAATACTAGTTGTACAGGTGATATTCAGTCCAAAAATGGAATATGTTCATTCTTTGTGGTTGCAGTAACAAACTGCTGCATACTCGGTGGCTTAAAGGACCAGAAATTTATTCTCTCACGGTTCTAGAGGACAATGTCAACATCAAAGTGTTGACCAACTCTATGGGAGATTCTGCTCCTTGCCTCTTCTAAATCCTATGGCTGAACCTTCTCCTCTTCTGGTCTCTCTCAAAACTCCTTCTTTCTCTCTTGGAAGGATACATATGATCCATTCAGAACTCACTTGATAACCCTAATAAATTCCTCTTCTCAAGATCCTTAATTCAGGGGGCGCCTGGGTGGCTCAGTGGGATAAGCCTCTGCCTTCAGCTCAGGTCATGATCTCAGGGTCCTCGGATCCAGTCCCGCATCGGGCTCTCTGCTCAGCAGGGAGCCTGCTTCCTCATCTCTCTCTGCCTGCTTCTCTGCCTACTTGTGATCTCTCTGTCAAATAAATAAATAAAATCTTTTTAAAAAATCCTTAATTCAGTCATATTTTTTTACATATGTATATAATTTCATCATATATTTTGCCATGTGAGATATAGTCACACTTTTATGGGACTTGATGTAGATATCATTTGGGGGAACTATTTTTTTTTTTTTTTAGCCCACCACACAGAGGAAAAACAGTGAAACTGGCCTTCCTATCATCTGGTTTGAAGACCTCTAGAAATGCATCCCTTTGCTGGACTATTTTCTATTCAGAATTGGCCTCATGCTCCATTTTCCAACTGCTAGGATATAGGGAACTGAGGCAGGGAACTATATAGGATTTGTTAAAAAAAATAAAAAATTCTCCAACCTCTGGCTCTCCCTCTTCTGGGACTACCTTGGTTCTTAGAGTCAAATGTGGTTCTTTTTGGTTTCTCTAGAAGAATCAAATACTCTTCTTTTTGCTTTCTCTACCCAGAAAATTGGCAGATTTTCCATCAGGTTTTTAGTGGCCTGTGGAATCACACTACAACTACTTGCCAACGTAAGTGAACAATGAAGAATTCAACCCCTATGTTGATAGCTTCTCTGAGTTTCCAACTGCTTCCACTATTTTTGTGTTTATATTTATTCTTCAAAATCTTCAGTAGTTATTTTGCTTTATAGACTTAATTGATTACAGTTATCTATTATAGGATTAGTTTTGCAGAGGCTCACATTACTACTACACATGAGACTTTTAACTTCTCTTTGGTACACATTCAAATATCCCACCTGCCTCCAGGTTCACTCTGAACAGTCCGTTCAGGAGAATAAGAGGCTCATGTACTCTCCATATGGAGTCTAAATTATGTGACAGTATACTAATGAATGTAATGATGAATAAAATTATTTTTATACCTATCAGTTAATTACACCAATGTAACCATCTAATGATTACTGGTGGGGGGAATCAATACTGATATTTTTGGCAAAACAAGGCTATTTTCCTTTACCTAGATTTCAGGTAATCATGAAAGGAGTAAAAAACAAATCTTGTGTTATATAAGAACCAATAACACAATCGTTAGAATATTCTTTTGGCAAAGCCCTTGACTTCTTTTTTTTTTTTTTAAAGATTTTATTTATTTATTTGACAGAGAGAGAGATCACAAGTAGGCAGAGAGGCAGGCAGAGAGAGAGGAGGAAGCAGAGCAGAGAGCCCGATGAGGGGCTCAATCCCAGGACCCTGAGATCATGACCTGAGCTGAAGGCAGCGGCTTAATGCACTGAGCCACCCAGGCGCCCCAGCCCTTGACTTCTTAAAATTGTAGGAGAAAGAACCTATAGTCAAATTTGTAGTCAAATTAACGTGGTAAAATTTTTAAATGCAAGCTATTTATAATAATGTTGGAGACAATATCTTAAAGCAGTTTTTCCCCATATTTCAATAAAACTATTCATTTTTGCTTATTAGTTTGTTTATAACTCCCTCTTATAATGCACAAAATGATTTGAATAAAATGTCATTAATCTTATTTAATTTTAATTTTTAAAATTTTAAAATAGCATATATACTTGAAGAACACAAAATTTAAAAAAAGAAATTTTATATATTTATAAAATACCTAACAATTAGAATTTTTTTCTTATTCTTAGACTCATTGAATCTAAGGATATATCCAGTAAGGATAAGAATCCTACTCAATTTTGAACAATTAAACTGTAATAGAATTTATAATAGCTTATTTTCATGGAAAGCATAGTAAAATTTAATACTATAAGCAAAATTTCATTTTTGATTGAAAAAAGATTCTGAAGATTAAATAAAAATTTCAGTTATCTAAATAACTCACTATAGGCTTTCATCACATTCTACACCATTTTACCCAGAGCTTTTACAGAAAACATAATCAGAAATATATTTACTTCTTTCCCTCATTATCAGTGTCACTTGTCACTTTAAATACTTTCAAACCTGTCTTCTCTCTACACATGTTGTCTATGGTTCTATGTGTTGCTTATGGGTGGTTGGAGGACTTCAACTATGTCTCTCATATCAGAATATACTTGTTTTCCGAAGGCGTATTAGATTGTATCACGAGTGGGTTCAGAATGATTTGCAACTATATTCTTGTTTGACAACAACTGACCTGTGAAACAGGAACTTAGAGTCACTATGTATTATTAAGACAAACCTACAGTTTGAAAAGTGCATACTTTGTTAGAAAAGTAAAGAACAGGGGCACCTGGGCAGCTTGGTTTGTTAAGCAGCAGCCTTTGGCTCAGGACATTTTCCTGGAGTACCAGGATTGAGACCCAGCTGGGCTCAGAGGGGAGTCTGCTTCTCCCTCTGCCCCTCCCTTGCCTCGTGCTTGCTTTCTCTCTCTCAAATAAATAAAATCTAAAAAAAATTTTAAAAGTAAAGGACAAAATCAATCAGGAGGAATACGTCTCCCGCACTTTAATCATAACTGTAGTTTTAAATCTTCTTTATCAAAGAAATACCCCTACATTGTTTTCTGTGAGTTTCCTGAAGAGTCTTGCCTTATCTCACATAAAATGAATCAGTCAGTGCAACTATGTAACAATTCATGATGTCTTCCTTTCTGATGAGAGGATCTATGTGCAGTTACTACACTTTCTCAGAGAACTACCATATATGTGCTCATGAATTAATATGCATCAAATGGTTTTAAACAGTGTCTTAGTGCATTTGGGCTGCTAAAACAAAAATACCAAAGAATGGGTGGCTTAAAGACAACCAATATTTAATCCTTATAGTTTTGGACGCTGGAAAGTCCAAGACAATACATGGGCAGATTCTACGTATGGTGAGACTCTCTTTTCTCAGTAACTGGGTCTTTCCATTATAAGCTCACGTGGTAGAAGAGTCGTAAGGGATCTCTAAGGGGCATCCTTTTTAAGGTCACTAATCCCATTTAAGATGACTATACTTTGTCCTCAGGACCCAGACAGTTCCCAAAGGCCCTATTTCCAAACGCCATCACACAGAGAAGTGGATTTCAACCTATGAAATAAACTTGGGGAACACAAAATCTCAGTCCATCGCAACGAACCGTTACTAATTCGGGACCAATAGAGGGCCACATAAAATGTTACTCATATCTTGATCTAGCAGTTAAACCACTATTCATCAAGATACACCTTTTAAAATGTAAAGGTAAAAGTAGATTCATTTATTTTGGTTATTTTCAAATTTTACTTTAAAGGATTTTCAAATATATATAACATAATTTCATAATTCATAAATTCATGTTTAATAAATTTAAATGGACTGATCGATAAAGTTAAAATTCATTATTTTAAGGAAATAAATTTTTATTGACACATCCTCTATGGAACATGTATAATATTTTTAACAAGTTAATCATCAATCTTTAACTATAATTTATATTAACTTTCCTCCTTTATATTTCAACACTGTAGAAAAAAAAAATTTTTTTTTTTTTGACAGGAATAGTCACAGAGTAGCAATTAACTTATAAGAATACTGACAATTGTCTGGATCAAGAGAAAGGAAAATTTATAAAAACTGTAACCACAGTAATAACATAGAAGAGAGGTCAATAGTCATCAGCATTATGTGTGTAAAATCATTCATTTCTAAGAGTTAAAGCTTACTATGTACTTAGTAAATATATCCCTTACTCTATCAAGAGGATGAAATTTAAAGTGAACTTTGGTGTGCCACGGGCTTCTATAATACTTTCACCTTTGCTATAAATACTACCTGTCATTTGCACTATCCAGGATAGGAGAGTGAGTCCTTGATTAAATTCCATTACCTAAGACTCCATCTTAGCGGACTGAGTGAGAGATTCTCCTGCTGGGCTTCCAGAGGTGAGCTCCATGTTGTTAAAGTTTCCAGAGGGAGAGGGCCATGTGGCAAGAAATCATGAGTCGCCCTTAGAACAACTTCCAGCTGATAGCCACCAAAAGTAAGAAATCTAGATTTACAAAGGCAAGGGATTGCATTCCAGCAACAGTCCTGAGTCTAGAAGAGGATCCTGGTCTCCAGAAAGGAATGCAGCCTACCTGATACCTTCACCCTTGCCTCCTGAGACCCTAACCAGAAGACCCAGCAAAGCTGCCCATGACAACTGTGAGACAATAAATGTGTGATATTTTAAGCTGCTGTGTTTATGATCATGTCGTACACAGCAACAGAAAACTAACCCACCTTGTTTAATTTTGCTGACATCTTATTACCAGTTAGGGTGATTTTTTTTTTAATATTTTATTTGACAGAGAGAAATCACAACCAGGCAGAGAGGCAGGCAGAGAGAAAGAGTTCAGCTCCCCACTGAGCAGAGAGCCCGGTGCTGGGCTCGATCCCAGGACCCTGGGATCATGACCTGAGCCGAAGGCAGAGGCTTTAACCCACTGAGCCATCCAGGCACCCCCAGTTACGGTGATTTTAAACTAGGAAGTAATTGCATGTGAGTGAGACTGTGTCTTTGAATGTCTATATAACATTGCCTATCAAATCTAGCATATGCTTCGAAAATTAACTTAATTAAAATGCCTCAAACCACTTATATAATTTTGCCAGTTTTTGTATTTTTCACTTGTAATGAAAAATTTGGTGCTAACCCAAATTAAATGAACTCCTGAAGCCTAAGAAATCAAAACTAATGTGGTCATCAGTGATACATATTTTGTATGTTTGCTTACGTATTTACATTTTAGTTTGCAATAGCCATTCCTTTAAAAATGCATTACTGTGGAAGCAAATGCTGGATAAATGATTACTACTAGTTCTACACAAAAAATGCAGAAGAATGATTCTGCTAATGAGGGATATGTTAAAATAACTAGACCATTCAAGAGGTGTCTATGACCCCACTGTGTGATGCTAATACTTGCAAAGGTAACAGGTACTTGATGTGCCCTAACAATTGACAAATATAATGTTCAAAAAGACAAAGTTGTAATTTTGTCCAGAGATTTGCTTTCACCAAAAAAAATTATAATTATTTTACTAATGAATTACCATTAACTTTTTATTATATGAAAATGAAAAATTCTTTGGCTCATTTTGACAAAAGATAGTTAAAATGTTTGTCACAAAAATTTTATTGTTATTCTTTTCTGAAATTTTTAAAATGTTGTTTTCTGACTTTTAACTAGAAGCAAAAATATAGAAATGGAGAATAGGTACAAAATAATTTATAATATTATGTTTATTACTTTGAGTATTTAAGGGCAACTTAATACCCTCAGTTACCTTATGTCTTTGTTATTGTCCTGCTTCTTCATGAAAGATAATTTAAAGTATTAATTCAGAAATTTGATGATTTAATCAAATCATCAGTGATGAATGTTGTTTTGTCTAGTAAAATATCACTTTGATCCTTGGACATAACACAAATAGTTACATAACAGTGCAAATGCGAAGTTTTATCAAACTGACAAGGCTATTATGCTTTGCAGAATATGGTAAAAGGCTACATAATGTTTTAACTATTTCAATTTTAATACAAGTTTTATTGATTTACTTGATTTCCCCAGGCAGAAGGTAAATTTTTTTACATTTAAAGAATTCCCTGAGCAACATGTTTTCCAATGCATTGTACTCTGCCAATGATGATCATTCCAGTTCATTAGATGCTGTCTGGAAACAAAGGAATGAGGCAGAAATACTCCCTACTGATACATTATTTTTGGAGGATTGGCATTACACAATTAGCAAACGTTATTAAATGTCTTTAAGTATCATTAGTGAAGAAGAATGGAAAACTGTTTAATGGTTACCCCTTTCTGTGCTTTAAATGGATTGATAGTGCATGAAGCCACTTAAAGATATAAAATATCAGAAGACAGGCAGGACCATCTGTTTTACATATTCATTATCCTATACATTTTATTTTGCATAATTATTTCATCAAAATGAATTCATTGAACTGATATAGTGTTCATAAAAGAAGGTGAAATGCCTATATATACCTCTGATCGAAAACTTATCTTTGATAACATTTTGGTAACATTTATATCAGAATTAAAATATATAGCTTTAATTCATGTTACTATACCCAAAATGTTATTATTAGAAAACCTGACATAATATAATAGAAATGTTTACAATGTAAAGTGGATAGTGTGCTACGGTTAAATTTCTCTTTGTCATTGTAAAGTCATGCTCTCAAAAATTTATCACTTTTTAAAATTTATTTATTTTTAGCATAACAGTATTCATTGTTTTTGCACCACACCCAGTGCTCCATGCAATACGTGCCCTCCCTATTACCCACCACCTGGTTCCCCAACCTCCCACCCCCGGCCCCTTCAAAACCCTTAGGTTGTTTTTCAGAGTCCATAGTTTCTCATGGTTCATCTCCCCTTCCAATTTCCCTCAACTCCCTTCTCTTTTACCTGAAAAAAAAATATGCTAATATCTGAATGTTGTCCCAATTTCCAGTATTAATGAAAACATCTCAAGAATTAAACAAGCTGAAGATGATTACTTTTCTTTAGAAAGTAATGTTTACTTGACTATAGATCAGACTACTGTATTTTTTTCATATGTTTATGCCAAGATGGAAAAGTATGAGAGTGGAGTTTGAGCGATAAACATGAAACAGTAAATCTCCATCTACTAAAAAGTAATAGAGTTAGTTTATCGAGGTGGCCAGCCAAGGGTCTGCAATAAATTAGACATATATAATACATAATTCAGCTGCCCGCACAGTTGCCCCATATATACCTTATGAATTATAAATTAGTTGTATTCCCCCAAAATGAAATAGCATCATTTTAGAAGTACTAAAACATACTTTGTAAAGAATTTACAACAGAAGTAACCACTCTTGTAAGCATCTCTTTATCTCTGTTGAGTACTGTTTCAATTTGTAAAAAGTCTTATCTCCTACCAACAAAGTAGACAGCATCTTTTTTATAATTTTTTTTAAATAACAGCAAACACACACACACAAAGAATTTATACCACACTCTTGTAAGCACCTATGTAACCCTGTTGAGTGCTGTTGTACTGCAGTATAAGGTTCCAAATAAAACAACAGAAACCACTACAAACATCAAGAAAGAAGCCTCTAGGATATAACACTTGAAGCACAATCAATGAAATAAAATAAATCAAAAAGTGGGACTACATCAAACTAAAGAGCTCTGCACAGAAAAAGCAACAATCAACAAGATGAAAATATAATCTATAAAATGGGAGAAATATTTGCAAACTATTTATAAGGGATGAATATCCAAAATATTTTAAGAATGCATACAACTCATTAATAGCAACAAAAAAGTAATCCAAATACAAAATGAGCTAAAGATATGAACAGATATTTTCCAAAGATATATGACAACAATATGGACAACAGGTACATGAAAAGGTATTTAAAATAACTTATCACGGGGTAGCTGGGTGGCTCAGTGGGTTAAAGCCTCTGCTTTCGGCTCAGGTCATGATCCTGGGGTCCTGAGATCGAGCCCCACATCTAGCTCTTTGCTCAGCAGGGAGCCTGCTTCCCTTCTCCCTCTGCCTGCCTCTCTGCCTACTTGTGATCTCTGTCTGTGAAATAAATAAATAACATCTTTTAAAAAATAAAATAACTAATCACTAGAAAAATGTAAATCAAAACCATAATGAGGTGTCGCTTCATGCTTGTTAGAATCACTAGGTAAGAGGTAAGTCCTGGCGAGATGTAGAGAAAAGGGAGCCCTTGTGCACTGTTGGTAGGACAGTAAATTGCTACAGTTGTTGTGCAAAACAGTACGGAATCTCTTTAAAAAAAAAGTACAGTAGGATCCAGCAACTTCACTTCTGTTATACACTCCAAGGAAACAAACACACTCAGTTGAAAAGACACTTGTACCTCCATGTTCTTAGCAGGATTATTTACAGTAGCCAATCCGTGGAAACAAATGTCAATCAGTGGATGAATGGGTAAAGAGGATACGGTATATATACACACAGAGATGCATATTACACAGCCTTGAAAAAGAAAGGAATGTTGCCATTTGCAACATCATGGATGGAACCAGACAGCATTATGCTAAGCTAAATAGACAGAGAGACAAATAATATATGATTTCAAAAGAAAACTTACAGAAAATAAGATCAGATTTGTTATTACCAGAAGAGGAGGTAAGGTGAAGAATCAGATGAAGGGATCAAAAGGTACAAACTTCCAGTTATATGATACAGAAATAAAATAAATAATATCATTTGTCAGTTTTTTTTAAGTAAACATGGTGTTCCATGAAAAAGCAGCAATTCAGCTCACGTGTTTACCACTTGTGTGCTTTTTCTTGAAAAAAATCATCACACTCCAGTACACAGCAGAGATGCTTTGATAGTATTTCTCAACTTATCACACAGAAAATTAAAATGATGTAGCTGCAAAGCCCAATAGTCAATGAAATTCATAATCAGTACTACTATTTGTGAGGAGCATTTTTAATGTAGAACTTTTAGCTATGTATTACCATTTAGTAATAATTCTTCTTTTCCTTTTTTTTGTTTTTAACTTCTATGTGTGCGGGTGAAGAGTACAATGACCACAAATACAGTAGGAGGCCACTGTCTTGATTACTGCTGAGGCAACAACAGTTTTACCCACCATTATTTTTATACCAGTGGTGCAATGTCAATATAATATACAAGACAAATTGTAACTTAGGATCATTATGAAAATCACTTTGACCTTGCAATTCCCTGAAATGTTCTTAGTAACACTGGGGGCTCCATGAACCAACAGTTTAAGAATGACTCCTTAAAAGTCAATGGATTACTTGTTGAAGTAATTAGAAAATTCATATTATTTATAAAACTGCTTATTATCCTCTGGGAATATTCCATACTTATCTCCATTTGCAGACCTTAGAGACAGTATAAATACATAAGTGACTATGCATATTTAAAAGTTTTATGACTTCTATACTACGCTAAGCTTAACCAGTATAAAAGTTATTACTTATAATTAAGAATTTGGTAATAGCCTGAATCCTTTATGATACTTCATCATGACTTCCATATCTTAGAACATATTTAGCAATTACTGTAAGGTGCCCCTGTGCTTTAAAACATAAAGGAGGGGCGCCTGGGTGGCTCAGTGGGTTAAAGCCTCTGCCTTCGGCTCAGGTCATGATCTCAGTGTCCTGGGATCTAGCCCCGAGCCCCGCATCGGGTTCTCTGCTCCGCAGGGAGCCTGCTTCCTCCTCTCTCTCTGCCTGCCTCTCTGCCTAGTTGTGATTTCTCTCTGTCAAATAAATAAAAAAATATTAAAAAAAAAAACATAGAGGAAAGTTGCCAAAGCTAAACATTCTGGGTATGAATTCTGGCCCTGAAACATTCTCCTTATATGACCTTGTCACGTTCCTTACAGTGACCTGTTTGTCACTTCCCTCTTCTGCAAAATTGAATATAATTTAATAACTACTTCGCAGGATTGAATATTAATGAATACACGGAAAGCACATTTCAGACTACATGGCATAGTGTGGAAACTAAACATTAGGCATATATATAATAAAATAAATTTAGACCAAAGGGATCTTAATTTTAAGATATGGGTTTCTGGAAAACACAAAGTTAGTCCATCTTTCCAGTTAAGATTTTATGTTATCTACCTTTTGACACATTTAAATAATTAGCACACTTGTAAGATTGAAGATGGATGGAAAGACAGTACATTAGCAGAACAAAGATCATAATGAAACATAGACAAGGAATGTAGTGAAGAAAAGTAACCAAAAAGAAATCTACAGTGCTTGGCGAAATATAGTTAAAACCCAAATCTCCCAACCTAGAAAACCTCTCTACAAAGGCAGATGTAAAATAAAGAGTTATGAAGTGCTAGACCAGAACACCATGTGCAGTAGGGGACTGCAAAGACAAAAACTATTTCACCTTTTTATATAGCCAAGCACCTATCACCTATTCCGTGCATGGTCTCAAAGTAAACAAGTCCCTAGATAAGAAGACTTGATGGCAATTGTGATACATTGTTCATCCTCCACTCACTTAGGAGCTGAGGTGACAATCTCTGTTAGCCAAGAGCCTTTACCCAAAATAAAAATAAACTACCCCTCTCTTTATGGTAAGAGGTAGTTTTGCAATTTGGAGTAAGGCAACCAAACCAGTTAGGCTACTAACCTCCAACAGAAACTGGTAGTTAGGGACTCCAACTTCCTTAATGATTATATTTTGAAGATACAGCTCCCAAGTTCTTGAGAAAGACATTCCAGAAGCATAATTCAAACAAGAGGCTCAGTTAGCTCTAAAACAACATACAAGCATTTCAATGAGACAGAGAAAGAACTAATGTTTTCTTTTCTGTGTTTTTTTTTTAAGATTTTATTTATTTATTTGACAGAGATCACAAGCAGGCAGACAAGCAGGCAAAGAGAGAGGAGGAAGCAGGCTCCCCACTGAGCAGAGAGCCCGATGCGCCACTCGATCCCAGGACCCTGAGACCATGACCTGAGCCAAAGGCAGAGACTTAACCCACTGAGCCACCCAGGCGCCCCAGAACTAATGTTTTCTAATGTAATACACTAGGACAAAGGAGCATTTGCCCTTACAATAGTTCAGAGGATTTTGAATTGTTTGACATCAAGGTCATGTGAGTTATGAAGTACACGACAGTCTCACTAAAGAAGGGAAGTGTCTTAAAGTAGCTGCGGGGTTGGCTGTGATGCTGCCACACTTGAGAATTACCTGTTGGAGACTTCATGGTATTGAGATGCTGGAGGAACCCATGCAATGTGACCCAGAGTGGTCCGCAAGGATTTGTGGTGGAAGGTTGCCAAGTCAACCTTCTACTACACACCTTATTTCTTTTTTTATCCTTCTCGTGTTTCTCTATAAATCAGGTGGAGTTTATTCTCATCTGTGCTTATTCTGAAAGCATTTAAATCCATCAACAAAAGAAGTTAGAATTTCATAGCTATCTCAAATAATAATAATTTATCTTAATTGTTCCTCCCAATGACAACTGTTCATCTTAATCTTATTTGAAATAGACCTCTTACTAAAATTAAAGGCTTCTGGGGTGCCTGGGTGGGTCAGTGGGTTAAAGCCTCTGCCTTCAGCTCAGGTCATGATTTCAGGGTCCTGGGATCGAGCCCCACATTGGGCTCTCTGCTCAGCGGGGAGCCTGCTTCCTCCTCTCTCTCTGCCTGCCTCTCTGCCTACTTGTGATCTCTCTGTCAAGTAAGTAAATAAAATCTTTAAAAAAAAATTTAAAGACTTCTGTTTTTGCTCAGATAAGTAGGGATGTGAATGATACGGCATTGTAATAGGGTGAAAAACTCAATACAAAATATATACTGACCTTTTAAAAGTTTTAAAATTTCTTTTTTTAAAGATTTTATTTATTTATTGGACAGAGAGAGACACAACAAGAGAGGGAACACAAGCAGGGGAGTGGGAGAAGGAGAAGCAGGCTTTCCACCAAGCAGGGAGCCCGACACATGGGGCTTGATCCCAGAGATCATGACCTAAGCCAAAGGCAGACACTTGACAACTGAGCCACCCAGGTGCCCCAAAAGTTTTAAAATTTCTTTGTGAGTTACCAAGGGCCCACTATCAGACTAAAGTTACGAATTAAAAAACAACAATTAGAGAAGGATAAGTAAAAGTGTTGGTTTTTACTAAAGATAGATCCTATTTGAGATTGTTGATTTAATAATACCAAGCAAAGCACTGTGCTGTCCGTGCACAGGTAACACTGAAGGCCGTCAGAAGTTTTTTCAAAATACAATGTGCATGTGTAGTAGTAAAATGCATTAACTTTTAGTTACTGACAGGCTAGCAGAATTTTAGTCTTTGTTTTTGAAGATTTTATTTATTTGACAGAGATCACAAGTAGGCAGAGAGGCAGGCAGAGAGAGAGGAGGAAGCAGGCTCCCCGCGGAGCAGAGAGCCCGGTGCGGGGCTCGATCCCAGGACCCTGGGATCATGACCTGAGCCGAAGGCAGAGGCTTTAACCCACTGAGCCACCCAGGCGTCCCCAGAATTTTATTCTTAAATGAAACAATTTAACACATTTATTTTTAAAGTAAAGTTGTTTATATAACCTGATGGTATCCTGCCCAACACTATTTTAATAAAATTGTTTAATGAACATTTTAAAGCTCTCGCATGACAACAATTGAGTCCAAATATGTAGCTAACATCTAAAGAGCATAATTAAGCATTGTCTCGAAACTCAGAACTGTTCAAAAAGACAGGGTAATGTCACGTTTGCCAGGAAGACATTATAGTATCCCCCCCCCCACACTTTTGGGTTTCTGGAATAACTAGGGATGCTGTTCAAGTCCTTAAAAAGAAAGCTACATGATGGATATTTAAATGTAAGCTTTGTCCTTTTTTATTTTTATTTTTTTAGCTTTGTCCCTTTTAAAGCTAAACAAATTCTAAAATTTGTACTCACCCTTTAGTCTCCCTGGCTCTACAGTGGACTGTATTTGAGGTGTGGGGCTGGCTTCTAACTAGTCAGCTATGGTTCACTTATCAGTGCTTCATTACTCACTTTTTTCCTATCAGACTGACAGATTATTTTCTCATCTCTGCTGATGTTTTACACTAGAAATGCAATGAAGACTTTTATGATGGAGAATTTCAAATGTACATATCATGCAGACCTAATGGCATAATGAAACCCCATCACTCAGATACAGTAACTATTAATTCAAAGGTCAATCCTGACCTATTTGTACCATATGTGTACCCATAATCTCAAGTGTTAGACATCATTACCAATTAATCTTTAAATATTTAAAATATCACCAAAAGACAAGGATTTTTCTTCAACATGACAAGACAATGGCTTCAACACACACGCGCACACACACACACATACACAGTACGCAGTATCATCAATGATTAATATGCTTAAGTGTCCAATTCCAAAGGAAGTGCTGGGTTATTTTTTCAATTTGCTTGAATCAGGATCTAATAATGACATGCATTATGACTGACTAACATGTTTACTGTGATCTGTAGTTTTCTACCATCTATTTTTTTTTTTTTTTACTTGTGGTTAATCTAATAAAGAAATCAGGTCATTTGTACTGCAGAGTCCCTCCATGAAGATTTCTACTTACTACTTCTTTGTGGCATACATTAACATAGTACCCCAACTGCTGTATGTCAGACTCAAATCTAATTCATTGTTTATGCTAAGTTCTTCCCTAATACGTAGGGATAGACTGTTAAAGACTGTTACCTCTAAAAGACTTACCAAGCTGTATGTATTATTGCAAAACAAACACATGGCTTGAGTCAAACTGCCAAATAGATGAATGCTCGTATCTAAAAATAATAGAAATAAACTATCTTGTATGGAAGGTGTTCAGTAAACTTCTAGATCCTCTCCTTTTCAAATAAAGCATTAGTAAGAGAGAGTAACTACAAGAATCAGGGCAAGAAAGAAAGCCCACCCTTTGTTCATACAGTTTCCAGCTGGTGTTTTATCAAATCTTATTCATGATTTTCTTGCCTGATGAATCAATCCATGCTTCCCCTAAAGCCTCAGGATAAGCCACGGAACAGCTGAGCATAATTCCTCTAAGGCTTAATAATCACAGTGTTTGTTCACGAGTAATGACTATATTTTAGCAGAGAACCTTCCCTTAGAGGAACTTGTAGTTTAGATGGATCACTCATAGCTGATTCCAAAAGAAAAGAAAATAGAATCCTATTTCTCAGGAATCCATAGTCTGCACTTAGGTTAAACTTAGCAAATACTAATATTCTTTTGTTTTATGTAGTTTTCTTGCTTTGGTTTGTTTGTTTGCTGTTGTCTCCAACCAGTTTTGAGTCCATGGCTCAAGGCTGGTCAGTTCCCCTTCCTAGGCAGCTAAATCCACATTCCAGATATGTCCCTTATCAGGGTGTCATCACTCAATCACTCAAGGAGCCATTATTTACTAGCCCGAAGTGAAGTGCTCACCGGCAGATATCAGATCAGAAAAGAAAGGCCCTATTCCCAGAAGCCTGCAGAATTATTCCCATTAGCCATTTAACAGAAAGCCCAGGAAACTTTGCTAACCCAATCCCTTGCTTAAAAAAGCTGCCTTCTAAGACTCTAGCTGGCTATTATAATCTGTCCCTGGTCCTGTCATCTGTGTAGCCCTGCCTGGCAGCCTTCTTTGGCTTGAAGCTTTAAGAAACAAGGTGTTCTGCTCTTCATTTATCTAAGAGCCACTACGTTTTGTCCCACCATCCAAAGAATCCTTAAATCTTATAAAACAGAGTTAATTCCCATTTCTCTAATCTGATGCTTTCAATTCTGTTAAAAAAATTTAGTCTATTATATCATAAACTCTCATGTTTGATGAAAATTTAGTAAAAGACAGGTGGAAATAGTTATAGCATACAAGAAATATAAACTAATTAACAGGTAAGAAAGGTCTTAAAAATGCTCATCAGGCCACTATTTTAAAGAAACTAATTGTATTATAGGAGCAAAACACCTTTTAAGCTTACTGTGACTATTTTCTTAAGACACTATTTATATAACTTGGAGACATGCATAAATATATATTCTTAATTTTTATTTAATTTAAATGATGAATGTATCTATTCCTTACATATGGAAATAGTGGAAATAAAAGATAAATGGATTACCAATATATTTTTGCACATGTGAATACATTTAGAAAGATTTTCTATAATATTAATAGGTAAAATATTTAAGTTGTAAGTTATTCCTAGTTAGAGTCCATGAGTTTTTAAAACTTCAGTCAGAAGAAATGTTTAGTTGATAACTATAACAATTTTCCCTCCAAAATACTTTACCAATTACCTGTCCACTAACTGGATAGGAGAATACACATTTATCTCACAGTTGTTTGTTTTTTTTTTTGTTTTTTTTTTGTGGGTTTGTTTTTTAAGATTTTATTTATTTAACAAAGAGAGAGTCACAAGTAGGCAGAGAGGCAGGCAGAGAGTGGGGAGGGGGAAGCAGGCTCCCCACTGAGCAGAGAGACTGATGTGGGGCTCCGTCCCGGGGACCCTGAGATCATGACCTGAGCCAAAGGCAGAAGCTTAACCCACTGAGCCACCCAGACACCCTATCTCAGTTTTTTGTTTTTTTCTTTTTCTTTTTAACTTATTTTTTATAAACATATAATGTATTTTTATCCCCAGGGTTAAAGGTCTGTGAATCACCAGGTTTACACACTTCACAGCACTCACCATAGCACATGCCCTCCCCAATGTCCATAACCCCCCTCCCCCTCTTCCAACCCCACCTCCCCCCAGCAACCCCCAGTTAGTTTTGTGTGATTAAGAGTCACTTATGGTTTGTCTCCCTCCCAATCCCATCTTGTTTCATTTATTCTTCTCCTATCCCCCAAACCCCCCATGTTGCATCTCCACATCCTCATATCAGGGAGATCATATGATAGTTGTCTTTCTCCGATTGACTTATTTCACTAAGCATGATACCCTCTAGTTCCATCCACGTCGTCACAAATGGCAAGATTTCATTTCTTTTGATGGCTGCATAGTATTCCATTGTGTATATATACCACATCTTCTTTATCCATTCATCTGTTGATGGACATCTAGGTTCTTTCCATAGTTTGGCTATTGTAGACATTGCTGCTATAAACATTCGGGTGCACGTGCCCCTTCGGATCACTATGTTTGTATCTTTAGGGTAAATACCCAGTAGTGCAATTGCTGGGTCATAGGGTAGTTCTATTTTCAACATTTTGAGGAACCTCCATGCTGTTTTCCAGAGTGGTTGCACCAGCTTGCATTCCCACCAACAGTGGAGGAGGGTTCCCCTTTCTCCTCATCCTCGCCAGCGTCTGTCATTTCCTGACTTGTTAATTTTAGCCATTCTGACTGGTGTGAGGTGATATCTCATTGTTGTTTTGATTTGTATTTCCCTGATGCCGAGTGATGTGGAGCACTTTTTCATGTGTCTGTTGGCATCTGGATTTCTTCTTTGCAGAAATGTCTGTTCATATCCTCTGCCCATTTCTTGATTGGATTGTTTGTTCTTTGGGTGTTGAGTTCATTAAGTTCCTTATAGATTTTGGACACTGGCCCTTTATCTGATATGTCGTTTGCAAATATCTTCTCCCATTCTGTCAGTTGTCTTTTGGTTTTGTTAACTGTTTCCTTTGCTGTGCAAAAGCTTTTGATCTTGATGAAATCCTAATAGTTCATTTTTGCCCTTGCTTCCCTTGCCTTTGCCGATGTTCCAAGGAAGAAGTTGCTGTGGCTGAGGTCGAAGAGGTTGCTGCCTGCGTTCTCCTCAAGAATTTTGATGGATTCCTGTCTCACATTGAGGTCCTTCATCCATTTGGAGTCTATTTTCATGTGTGGTGTAAGGAAATGGTCCAATTTCATTTTTCTGCATGTGGCTGTCCAATTTTCCCAGCACCATTTATTGAAGAGGCTGTCTTTTTTCCATTGGACATTCTTTCCTGCTTTGTCGAAGATGAGTTGACCATAGAGTTGAGGGTCTATTTCTGGGCTCTCTATTCTGTTCCATTGATCTATGTGTCTGTTTCTGTGCCAGTACCATGCTGTCTTGATGATGACAGCTTTGTAATAGAGCTTGAAGTCTGGAATTGGGATGCCACCCACTTTGGCTTTCTTTTTCAATATTCCTTTGGCTATTCGAGGTCTTTTCTGGTTCCAAAGAAATATTAGGATTATTTGTTCTATTTCTTTGAAAAAAATGGATGGTATTTTGATAGGGATTGCATTAAATGTGTAGATTGCTTTAGGTAGCATGGACATTTTCACAATATTTATTCTTCTAATCCAGGAGCATGGAACATTTTCCATTTCTTTGTGTCTTCCTCAATTTCTTTCATGAGTACTTTATAGTTTTCTGCATACAGATTCTTAGCCTCTTTGGTTAGGTTTATTCCTAGGTATCTTATAGTTTTGGGTGCAATTGTAAATGGGATTGACTCCTTAATTTCTCTTTCTTCTGTCTTGTTGTTGGTGTAGAGAAATGCAACTGATTTCTGTGCATTGACTTTATATCCTGACACTTTACTGAATTCCTGTATAAGTTCTAGTAGTTTTGCTATCTCACAGTTTTAATAACAAATCGTATTGCTTTTTTGTTACTTTCTTAAGATAAAACTTTATATCTTATGGAGTTTTGCACTGATAGGTCCTGATAACTAGTAAGTTTGAACATGTTTTCATCTATTTAATTCACTTTATCAGATCCAGCTCCTTACCCAGAACGTTCACAGCCCTGCTTTCTCCAGCCCCAATATTTAGAACCAATTCCAGCTCATGCCACTTCTCTTCTCACTCATCAGATAGCAACTTGCTAGCAACTTTCTAGCAGTTCCTAGACTGTAGCAAGCATTCTTTCTACCAGAAAGCAATTGTACTCTTCCCTAGGACCGTTTCTGAATCCCCACTGCCACAGCTCTCATTCTTTGAAAGCTAGCCCTTTTGATCTCCCTCTAGCATATTACCTACTACAGCACCCTGTTCACTTCTTTCACAGAAGAGTGTGGCACACTACTATTTTTCAGTTGTGCACTGCCTGTGTGTGTGGCTAATCTCTGTTTAACACAATACTTTCTGGATTCTGCCATTTGCACAGGCAGCCATCTGATTTATTTCTCTCCCCCTGCGGAAGAGAGATCCATCCTATAGAACTCTTCCTGAATCACCTCTACATTGCTGCTTGAGACACGGTTACACATGGACTTCTCTTTAACGCTGCCGAACTTCCTTGAACTTTTCTAAAATTTCATGTGTTCATGCATTCAAGTATTTTTGTTTTGCTTGGGAAGTCCCCACCACAGCCCTATTAATCCTTCATCAATTAGGCTCCATTACTGTTTTATCTGTCTTTATCCTCTGCTTGCCTAACAGCCAGTAGGTAACACATTCTGATAGATTCTAAGTAGTAACACCCTTGAAAGCAGGGACTTTAGAGTTATTATACCACAAACTAATAGTGTGTGTTGCATAGTAAGTGATCAGTAATGGAGTACCTAATCAATTAGAAGCATTATGAAATCTTGATAGCACTAATTTTACTTATGATTACAGAAACTTCTTGACAAATGTCACAAGCCTAAATAAGCCATTAATATTAGGAATTCTAGGAACTTATCAAGAGTCACCAGATGCTGTGGTAGACTAGAGGTATATTCTTGATCAGAACAATTACGTATACTGAAAAAGATATAATAATTACCCTGGTGTGTGATTAAAAACAACATCACATACATCAAAGCAGGAAAGTAAGTCCAAATCCAAGCAGACACAGAAAAGGCAATTTTCTTAGATACACATTTAACCAGGAAGTTTAATCATTTGTTTAGTGAGGATTCAAAATTAATATAAAAATCCTAAGGAAGACTCCCCCGGGGGAGCAAGATGGCGGGGAAGTAGGAGGAGGCACCATTTCAACCTGTACCCTAAAGTGAGCTGATTACCTACCAAAGAACTCCGACCACCCATGAAATCAGCCTGAGATCAGAATTATACACGTCGGGATCTCTACTGGAGCAGAAGACGCCAGTGGCAGGTAAAGCAGACTGGGAGCATCGGACTGATATCGGAAGATAAACAAAAGGGGGAGGGAGCCACCAGAGGTGACCGATTGGAAAGTAACACCCCAACACGAGAGTGCTCTGCGTCTGGGGACCAGCATTAACTTGGAGTCTGGTTGAAAGCACTCAAAAAACAAACAGCAAAGGATCTCGGTGGGGGGGGGGTAATAGTGGGAACCTGGGCGGTTAGGGTCAGGGACCTAAGTCCCCAGACCCAGGACAGCCTCCCCTGGCGCGGAGCCAGAGAGAGTGCGGCGGAGAAATCAGGTCTCCGTCCCTGAGCGGCCACTGCACCTGAACGCCAGCGTGCCCGAGAACGAGTGGGGTCTGGCTCCCGTGAGGGGCTGGGAGCCTGGCCTGACGGCAATCCTGAAACGCGCGCGTCCCACACCCTCCCTTGGGAAAGGTGCTCATAGGCGCTAGCCTGGAGCTCTGGCAGCCGGAAAAACCAGACATTCCCAGCCCGGGACAGCGGGAAAATCTCAGTGCGCGATCTCTGCTCGGAACCTCTCTGGCGGTCTGGAGCTGCCTAGACAGCCACCGCTGCCCTGGTTTTGGGCACAACGAGGAGCTCCTGCATCCCCAGGGACAGTGACCCAGAACCAACTCTGCCAGCAGCTTTTGCAAAACAGTCTGAGGCTTCTCTCTGAGAGGGAGGTTGGGGTGCTGTTTGCTCTCCTCTAAACCTCCAAAAACCATCAAAAGCTGTCAAGGCGAGAGAAAGCAGATGAAAGAACATAAAAACCCCCAGAGAACAAAAGGCTGAAAAAAAAAAAAAAACAGTTTCCTGAAAAAAAAAAGAGCTCACCCCCTTGAGGGGAGTGGGAGGACCTAACTCAGGGAACATCATTGTCTGAAAACCCATGTGGCAGGCCCCTCCCCCAGAAAACCAACCAGGAAGGAAGGAAAAAAAAAAAAAAAAAGACTACAAGAGAACAACCACCACTACTTCATAAATACAACTTTTATTTTTAACTCTTTACCAATATTCTGGTTCTTTTTTTTTAATACATACAGATAATTTTTTAACCTATTTACCATCACACTGAGATGTCCAGTACATCAAATTCTTTAATAACCTTCTAACCTGAAATTTTTGATACATACACCCGTGTTTTTCTTTTGTTTTTCTATTTTTTTAATTTTAACTTAGTTTAGTCTAGTTTATTCTTTTTTTAATTTTTATTTTCTACTATACATATAGAGTTAAACTTCAAGGTAACCCCCTTTCCCCAATCAATGCTACCCCTATAGGCAAACCAGTTTCTAATCCCCCTGTAACTTAGGAAAGTTGAGTCCCTTAACAAAAACATCAAGATACCTTCAGGAAGAATCAAAATAACCTTCCTCACCCACACTGAGAATCTATAACCATTCTCCCAATTTTTCCTTCTGTCAGTGTTTCTGTGAATTTGTGTCTGTCCTGACAATATATAAATCTTATACTTGGGGTTCTTTCTGAGGAGGTTTTTCCCTTTTTTTTTGCTTATATATACATATTTTTTTCTCTTGTCATATATTTTTATCACTCTTTTTGTCTGTCTGTTTTTGTTTGTATACTCCACAAATCTTACCTTGTGGCCCATTTGGGCTGAGCCTTCTCTTGTATCTTCCCTTTTTTTCCTATCTCTCTCTCTCTTTTTTTTTTTTCTTCCTTTTTTCTTTCCCCTTTTTTTTTCTTTCTTCTTCTCTATTTCTTTTTCTTTTCTTTTTTCTCTCATTTGGGTGGGGAATCCTGATTGCACAGAGCGTTCCAGGGTGCACATTGACTGCACCACAATCGATAAGTCCAGCTGCATCTGTTCAGTCATCTCTTACCAAAATGACTAGGAGGAGGAATACCCAACAGAAGAAAAATACAGAGGATGGGCCTTCTGCAACAGAACTAATGGCTATCGACATAGACAATATGTCAGAAAAGGAATTCAGACTAACAATTATCCAGGCAATAGCTAGGTTGGAGAAAGCCATGGATGACCAAACAGAATTGATTAGGGCAGAACTGAAAGCCACCAGGGATGATGTTCACAATGTTAGGGCAGAACTGAAAGCCACCAGGGATGATGTTCAAAATGCTCTCAATGAGTTCCAGTCCAATCTAAATTCTCTAAAAGCTAGGGTAACTGAGACAAAAGATAGAATTAGTGATCTGGAGGACAAACAGATAGAGAGAAAGGATCAGGAGGAAGCCTGGAACAAACAGCTCAGAAGCCACGAAAACAGAATCAGGGAAATAAACGATGCCATGAAACGTTCCAACGTCAGAATTATTGGAATCCCTGAAGGGGAAGAAAAAGAAAGAAGTCTAGAAGATATAGTGGAAGAAGTTGTCTATGAAAATTTTCCCAATCTCACGAATGGAAACAATGTTCATGTACTAGAGGCAGAAAGATCTCCTCCCAAGATTTTAGATTCTCGAAAGTCCTCACGGCACCTTATCGTTAAAATGGGGAATTATGTTTCAAGAGAGACCCTCTTAAAAGCAGCTAGGACAAAGAAGCTTCTTACATACAGAGGAAAGCCCATTAGAATAACGTCAGACCTTTCCACAGAGACCTGGAAAGCCAGGAAGGGCTGGCAAAATATATTCAGAGTACTAAATGAGAAGAACATGCAACCAAGAATACTCTATCCAGCAAGACTGACATTTAAAATGGATGGAGAGATAAAGAGTTTCCAAGACCGGCAAGGCTTAGAAGACTATGCAACCACCAAGCCGACACTGCAGGACATATTAAGGGGGGTCCTATAAAAGAGAAAAAATCCTAAGAATATCATTGAACAGAAATATAGAAACAATCTATAGACAGAAAGACTTCAAAGGCAACACGATGTCAATAAAAACCTATCTCTCAATAATCACTCTCAATGTGAATGGCCTAAATGCGCCCATAAAACGACACAGGGTTGCAGATTGGATAAAACGACAGGACCCATCCATATGTTGTCTACAAGAGACCCATTTTGAACCTAAGGATACACCCAGACTGAAAGTGAAGGGATGGAGAAGCATCTTTCATGCCAATGGGCCTCAAAAGAAGGCCGGAGTAGCGATTCTCATATCAGATAAATTAGATTTTAAACTAAAGACTGTAGTCAGAGATACAGAAGGACACTACATAATTCTTAAAGGGACTATCCGACAAGACGATCTAACAATTGTGAATATCTATGCCCCCAATATGGGAGCACCCAATTACATAAGAAAACTATTAATCAAGATAAAGAGTCATATTGATATGAATACAATAATAGTAGGAGATCTTAATACGCCTCTCTCAAAAATAGACAGATCATCGAGGCAGAAAATTAATAAAGAAATAAGAGCATTGAATGAAACATTGGACCAGATGGACCTCATTGACGTATATAGAACATTCCACCCTAAAACAACAGAATACTCATTCTTCTCAAGTGCACATGGAACCTTCTCCAGAATAGACCACATACTGGGTCACAAAGCAGGACTCAACCGATACCAAAAGACTGACATTATTCCCTGCATATTCTCCGATCACAATGCTTTGAAACTGGAGCTCAATCACAAGGAAAAGTTCAGAAGGAACTCAAACACCTGGAAGCTAAAGACCACCTTGCTTAAGAATGCTTGGATCAACCAGGAGATCAAAGACGAACTTAAACAATTCATGGAAACCAATGAGAATGAAGACACCTTGGTCCAAAACCTATGGGATACACCAAAGGCAGTTCTAAGGGGGAAATACATAGCCATCCAAGCCTCCCTCAAAAACATTGAAAAATCCAGAATACACCAGCTGTCTCTACACCTTAAAGAACTGGAGAATCAACAACAAATCAAACCAACTCCACATGCAAGAAGGGAAATAATCAAGATTAGAGCAGAGATCAATGAGGTAGAAACGAGAGATACAGTAGAACGTATCAATGAAACTAGAAGCTGGTTTTTTGAAAGAATCAATAAGATCGATAAACCATTGGCCACACTAATCCAAAAGAAAAGAGAGAAAGCCCAAATTAATAAAATGATGAATGAAAAGGGAGAGATCACAACTAACACCAAGGAAATAGAAACAATCATCAGAAATTATTACCAACAGTTATATGCCAATAAGCTAAGCAACCTAGATGAAATGGATGCATTCCTGGAAAGCTACAAACTCCCAAAATTGAACCAGGAAGAAATTGACAACCTGAATAGACCGATATCTAGCAATGAGATTGAAGCAGTGATCAAAAACCTCCCAAAAAACAAGAGCCCAGGACCTGACGGATTCCCTGGGGAATTCTACCAAACTTTCAAAGAAGAAATAACACCAATTCTCCTGAAGCTGTTCCAAAAAATTGAAGCAGAAGGAAAACTTCCAGACTCTTTTTATGAAGCCAGCATTACCCTGATCCCCAAACTAGGCAAAGACCCTACCAAAAAGGAGAATTTCAGACCAATATCACTGATGAATATGGATGCAAAGATTCTCAACAAGATCCTAGCAAACAGGATCCAGTAGCACATTAAAAAGATTATCCACCATGACCAGGTGGGATTCATCCCTGGGTTGCAAGGTTGGTTCAACATTCGCAAATCAATCAGTGTGATAGAACACATCAATAAGAGAAGAGAGAAGAACCACATGGTCCTCTCAATTGATGCAGAAAAAGCATTTGACAAAATCCAGCATCCGTTCCTGATGAAAACGCTTCAAAGTATAGGGATAGAGGGAACATTCCTGAACTTCATAAAATCTATCTATGAAAGACCCACAGCAAATATCATCCTCAATGGGAAAAAGCTTGCAGCCTTCCCGTTGAGATCAGGAACACGACAAGGATGCCCACTCTCACCACTCTTGTTCAACATGGTATTAGAAGTTCTAGCAACGGCAATCAGACAACAAAGAGAAATAAAAGGTATCCAAATTGGCAAGGAAGAAGTCAAACTCTCTCTCTTCGCAGATGACATGATTCTTTATATGGAAAACCCCAAAGACTCCACCCCCAAACTACTAGAACTCATACAGCAATTCAGTAACGTGGCAGGATACAAAGTCAATGTACAGAAATCAGTGGCTTTCTTATACACTAACAATGAAAATACAGAAAGGGAAATTAGAGAATCGATTCCATTTACTATAGCACCAAGAACCATAAGATACCTGGGCATAAACCTAACCAAAGAAGTAAAGGACCTGTACTCGAGGAA
This sequence comes from Meles meles, assembly GCF_922984935.1. Lineage (NCBI taxonomy): Eukaryota > Metazoa > Chordata > Mammalia > Carnivora > Mustelidae > Meles > Meles meles. Next base: position 60,091,575 of record NC_060068.1, on the reverse strand, counting down.
CTACAGAACACTCATGAAAGAAATTGAAGAAGACACAAAAAGATGGAAGACTGTTCCATGCTCTTGGATTGGAAGAATAAACATTGTTAAAATGTCTATACTGCCTAGAGCAATCTATACTTTTAATGCCATTCCGATCAAAATTCCACCGATATTTTTCAAAGAGCTGGAGCAAATAATCCTAAAATTTGTATGGAGTCAGAAGAGACCCCGAATTGCTAAGGAAATGTTGAAAAACAAAAACAAAACTGGCGGCATCACATTACCCGATTTCAAGCTTTACTACAAAGCTGTGATCACCAAGACAGCGTGGTACTGGCATAAAAACAGACACATAGACCAGTGGAACAGAGTGGAGAGCCCAGATATGGACCCTCAACTCTATGGTCAAATAATCTTCGACAAAACAGGAAAAAATATTCAATGGAAAAAAGACAGTCTCTTCAATAAATGGTGCTGGGAAAACTGGACAGCAATATGTAGAAGAATGAAACTCGACCATTCTCTTACACCGTTCACAAAGATAAACTCGAAATGGATAAAAGACCTCAACGTGAGACAGGAATCTATCAGAATCCTAGAGGAGAACATAGGCAGTAACCTCTTCGATATCAGCCACAGCAACGTCTTTTAAGATAAGTCTCCAAGGCCAAGGAAACAAAAGCAAAAATGAACTTTTGGGACTTCATCAAGATCAAAAGCTTCTGCACAGCAAAGGAAACAGTCAACAAAACAAAGAGGCAACCCACGGAATGGGAGAAGATATTTGTAAATGACAGTACAGACAAAAGGTTGATATCCAGGATCTACAAAGAACTTCTCAAACTCAACACACACAAAACAGATAATCATATCAAAAAATGGGCAGAAGATATGAATAGACACTTCTCCAACGAAGACATACAAATGGCTATCAGACACATGAAAAAATGTTCATCATCACTAGCCATCAGGGAGATTCAAATTAAAACAACATTGAGATACCACCTAACACCAGTTAGAATGGCCAAAATTAGCAAGACAGGAAACAACGTGTGCTGGAGAGGATGTGGAGAAAGGGGAACCCTCTTACACTGTTGGTGGGAATGCAAGTTAGTGCAGCCACTTTGGAGAATAGTGTGGAGATTCCTGAAGAAATTAAAAATAGAGCTTCCCTATGACCCTGCAATTGCACTGCTGGGTATTTACCCCAAAGATACAGATGTAGTGAAAAGAAGGGCCATTTGTACCCCAATGCTTATTGCAGCAATGGCTACAGTCGCCAAACTGTGGAAAGAACCAAGATGCCCTTCAACGGATGAATGGATAAGGAAGATGTGGTCCATATACACAATGGAGTATTATGCCTCCATCAGAAAGGACGAATACCCAACTTTTGTAGCAACATGGACAGGACTGGAAGAAATTATGCTGAGCGAAATAAGTCAAGCAGAGAGAGTCAAGTATCATATGGTCTCACTTATTTGTGGAGCATAACAAATAACATGGAGGACATGGGGAGATGGAGAGGAGAGGGAGTTGAGGGAAACTGGAAGGGGAGATGAACCATGAGAGACTATGGACTCTGAAAAACAACCAGAGGGTTATGAAGGGGCGGCGGGAGGGGGTGGGGTGGGGTGGGAGGTTGAGGAACCAGGTGGTGGGCAATAGGGAGGGCACGTACTGCATGGAGCACTGGGTGTGATGCCAAAACAATGAACACTGTTATGCTGTAAATAAGCAAATAAAAATAAATAAATTAATTAAAAAAAAATCCTAAGGAAAACTAGTAGTTTTCTTTATATTTCATATATATATGGATATACATATATATCTTTATATATTTCTTTATATATTTCTTTTATATATTTTTTTCTTCTCTAAATTTAAATGTTTAGTAAGAATTTATGATGCTACTGGTAATCTATATTTACCATATATATATATATGAAGTGTTTATCATAAAGAAGATTTTAAGGCTGGAAAGTCTCATAAATTAGTTTCAGTTTACAGGTCATAAATAATTTCTTTGTACCTTGATATATGTAGGTTACTAAAAAGTCAAGTATAGAAGATAGTATAAAACTTTGGAATAAACATGAGCAATTGTCTCATGATAAATTAGGCTTATGACAGGACACATAACACAAAAAGCATCCTGTCTAAATCCTTTCATTAAAACATATTACTTCTTAAAACATACTGGAAAGATATTCTAACAAAGTGAACTTAATGAGACGACAAACTTTCATTTCCTTGGCGGAAAAGACTCCTGCTAGAAAAGCCACACAGTAAACAGATACAACTTTGCTGGACCACACAAACCTCGTGGTGTAGGTGGCCAGCCTGAGCTGGTCAGCCCATAATGAGAATTACACTCCCATGAATAGCACATTCTTCCCTTGCATTTTTGTCCTAACAACCTATTGGGAAGGCACTGTCACAGCCACGGCCACTGATAAGAACAATGAGGTACAGAGGATGAAGCTTGTCAGTGACACGTTCAGATTTCAAATTCAGGTAGTCTGGACCTGGAGTCCAAAGTGTAATCACACAATACCTTATGCTATGGTAAGAGAAATGAAGGAAATTCAGAGTGACCAGGTCAGGGTATGTGCCAGTCAAGTTACAATGTTGAATGTCATACTGGGAGTCCATTTATCTCATAGATGTAGATAGAATACAGGCATAAATAAGGATATAGATACAAATGTAGATACAGATATACAGATTTCTAGTAACAAGAAACTTGGATTTGAGTTATTCCTAAATTTAGTCTTTGTTTTTTTTCTAATAATAAAGCAGGATGAAGACTAATGATCTGATTCAGAAGTGTTTTTTCCAGCAAAAGAGAATATCCCACAAAAAGGAAAAACAATAACATTAAAACAATAATTATACAAACCATAAATGACTCTTAATCTCACAAAACAAACTGGGGGTTGCTGGGGAGAGGTGGGGTTGGGAGAAGGGGAGGGGGTTATGGACACTGGGGAGGGTATGTGCTATCGTGAGTGCTGTGAAGTGTGTAAACCTGGCGATTCACAGACCTGTACCCCTGGAGATAAAAATACATTATATGTTTATAAAAAAAAAAAAATTGGAAGGGGAGGCAAACCATAAGAGACTATGGACTCTGAAAAACAACCTGAGGGTTTTGAAGGGGCCGGGGTAGGAGGTTGGGGGAACCAGGTGGTGGGTAATAGGGAGGGCATGTATTGCATGGAGCACTGGGTGTTGTGCAAAAAAAATGAATACTGTTACGCTGAAAAAATAAATAAAATGGGAAAAAAAAATGAATACTGTTATGCTGAAAAAAAATAAATAAAAAAACAATAATTATACCAACAATGAATATGTACATTCCATCAAACTTCACAAGTCCCAAATACATCATACCAAAATGTCTGGGGGGTTTCAAACTACACGACAAATATAAATTTCTAGAACTCGATATACTTACTTTTAAATATTCAGTGAAATTAAAGCAAGAGATTTTTCTTGGGCACCTGGGTGGCTCAGTGGGTTAAGCCGCTGCCTTCGGCTCAGGTGATGATCTCAGGGTCCTGGGATCGAGTCCCACATCAGGCTCTCTGTTTGGCAGGGAGCCTGCTTCCTCCTCTCTCTCTGCCTGCTTGTGATCTCTCTCTGTCAAATAAATAAATAAAATCTTTAAAAAAAAAAAAAAAAGAGATTTTTCTTTCATGCTTTTCCAACTTCCTCAGAAACAATGAAACATAATTATTCTTTTTTTTTAAATAGTTTTTTAAAATTTATTTAACAGAGAGAGATCACAAGTAGGCAAAGAGGCCAGCAGAGAGAGAGGGGGAAGCAGGCTCCCTGCTGAGCAGAGAGCCAGATGCGGGGCTCGATCCCAGACCCTAAGACCATGACCTAAGCCGAAGGCAGAGGCTTTAACCCACTGAGCCACCCAGGTGCCCCTGGAATGTAATTATTCTTAACCTGTCTTTCAGTTAATTCTAACCTAGACCATATCTTTACATTGTTGCTGAAACACTTTCTGCTTCTTTGCTGAATTCTAGGAATGCGGGCCTGACTTTCCATAGTTCACACCCTTATGTGACATTAAAAAAAAAAAAAAAGATTGGACCTAATGAATTAAACATCCATATAATGAAAAGAAAGACAACCAATTAATATATTCATTTGTCATGGTAAACATTTTGACTACCAAATTAGATGGATGCAAGAAGTTGATGATGTATAATAGAGTTGCCAGCTTTTAGTTTAGAGATTACAGTATTCTTTTCCCTATGAATGTAAGAAAACTCAGTTTAAATGTTAATGGTAATGCTGTGAAAATGGGACACTACTGAAATACAAAGTAAACCCAAGACGCCTTGCCATTTCATTTTTAAAATTTAGGTAAAAGGGTGCCTTATTAAAAGCTGTGGTTCGGGGCTCCTGGATGGCTCAGTCATTAACTGTCTGCCTTTGGCATAGGTCATGATCCCAGGGTCCTAGGACTGAGCCCCACAACGGGCTCCCTGTCCAGGAGGAAGCCTGCTTCTCCCTCTTGCACTCAGTCTGCTGTATTCCCCCTCTTACTGTGTCTCTGTCAAATAAATAAATAAAATCTTAAAAAAAAAAAAAAAAAAGCAAGCTGTGGCTTAGTCAGCTGAGCATCAAACTCTTGATTTCAGTCCAGATCATGATCTGGGGGTTGTGAGAGAGATCCCTGAACCTGGTTCCACGCTGGGCCATCAGATTCTCTCTCTCCCCCTCTCCCCCTGCCCCTCTCCCAACTTTCTCTCTCTCCCTCTCTATACATACATACATACATATATACATACATAAAAATTAGGCAAATATGCTCCAGAAACAAAGATGTGTATGAGAATTGGAAAATTTTAGGAGATAATTTCAGGAGACTTTTTGTTAATGTGAAAGTTAATTATAGAAAAAAGACAAGATCTCATTAATTAAACTAGCAATTTCATTCCCTAAATGAAAGCACAATTTCTTCTCTCAGAAGTATTTTGTAACCCAACATTTTTTTTTAAACATTTAAATGTATTCATCTGTTTGTAAGATAAAATACACAAGGTTATACTGGCTAAAAACTCAACAAGTAACAGAAAATCGCCTTTATTTTTGCAATTTCAGGAACAGTTCAAAAGCTGTACATTATGTGACCAACACTAAGTAAATGACTCTAGTCATAGCTCTGTTCTATTTTGCTCTAAAATGTTTCTTTTTAAATGATCTAAGGAAACTTAAATAAGGTAGAATTTGAAGTTTATCTTTTTCTGTGCTTAACGTTCTGAGGTTGTAACTTCGGATGTAAAAAATAAAATTAAAGGTGTAATTTCACAGACAGTTTTAAAAACAGGGGACGATGACAAAAAATATTTCAACTTTTACGTTTGTGAACATAAATATTGAATCAGATGATAAAATAATTGTTACATGTTTTGTTCACTCGTTTTAGTTGAACTTGTCTTCTAGCATAATATAAATGTAAAATAACAATAGGGTCTTCACAGCTTTTGGCAACCTGCCATGTAATTATCCTCTACAACAAAAATTTAGAGAAATACCCTGAAGTCAAAAATCACATGCAAATAGGAAAGAAATTGAGCAAGTCTAGCTGGTGGCTGCCCAGGCAACATGTATTAAATCCAACTTCCCTAGATTTTCTTTGTAACAAGACACAGAAAAGAGGAGACAAAGCTGGGGGCCAGTCAGACTGAGAAATGGAAACCAAGACAATCTGCATAGAGTTGGGTTCTCTCCCAAAATTGATTCCAGCAACAGATAAACTAGAAGAAGACCCTAGGGGGAGGAAGGTGAGGAAACTATGCCTGTTTGGGCCATCATACTTGCAGGATGATAGTACCAGAGACTGTCCTCAGAATCTGTCATCAGAAGCCAGGCTTCCAATAGGCACAAGCCTAGAATTTCTAAGATCTGTGTGTTGTTAAATTTCTCCCTTCCCTACTGCAGCCAGAGGACTTAGTTTAAACTGATCTTCCTCAGGTAAGTATTTAATATGGAAACAAATGCAAATTATCCATCTAGGAATAACTTTCAATCCAGGCCTCATTTAAACTTAGGAAATGCAAAAACACAAATCTCTCTCTGTCCCTTCCCTTCCCCTTATCTTATACAAACTGATATAAATCCATGGAAACAAGCCACTATATGCCAGAATCAGTAGGAAAAAAAATTCATAACCAGAAGCAACAACCCAACAGATACGAGGGTTAACAATTATGGGATATAAAGAACACTGAGACTCCCAAAGAAACAAAAAAGGGAAAATTATTAGAAGCTCAATGAATGTGTTAAAAAAATGACTAGATATAGAGGAATAGAAAATTAACCAACTCAAAAATCGTTTTGTTGGATGTCAGAGAAACAAGAGGAGATAAGATTTGAGAGAGGTTATGAGACATTAAAAACTACAATGAGATGTCTTGAGCATGTTTACTTCTGAAAAGAGACAATATTTATACAGAGAAGAGCCGGCACAGCCTGTCTCAATCATGCTATAAAACACAATAAATCCATACCTAGACACATCACTGCGAAATTTTGGAATATTGAAGGTTAAGGGAAGCTCTAAATAGTAGCTTGGCAGAAATGACAGCTGCAAAAATACCTCTCAAGAAAGAAGAAGAAGAAAGAAGTCACAAAAGCAGACGCCTCGGCTTTAAAATTAGAAGGCTCCTATTAGAGCAACACTTCAGGTATGTTTAAAACAATAAATACAGGAAAATCACGAGGCTCTAAGATGTAAGAACAATGCACACCAAAAGAGTAAACATGAACACTGAGTGTGTGCTGTGCACGTATGTGCACACACACACAGAAACCCCAGAAAAATAGCGTTTTAGAGTTTAAAACAGGAACCATGATTCTTTTTTTTTTTTTTAAAGATTTTATTTATTTATTTGACAGAGAGAGAGATCACAAGTAGGCAGAAAGGCAGGCAGAGAGAGGAGGAAGCAGGCTCCCTGCTGAGCAGAGAGCCCGATTCGGGGCTCGATCCCAGGACCCTGAGATCATGACCCGAGCCGAAGGCAGCGGCTTAATCCACTGAGCCACCCAGGCGCCCAGGAACCATGATTCTTAAAGTCTTTCAAGAATAAACAAAAATACTGTGAGGCTTAATTCATTGCCTAAAAGTGTGCAGCTTTTATATTCAGCATCAATCAGTAAGTCAGAAAGACAAGATTTCTTTTTTTTTTCCATTTTATTTTTTCAGCGTAACAGTATTCATTCTTTTTGCACAACACCCAGTGCTCCATGCAAAACGTGCCCTCCCCATTACCCACCACCTGTTCCCCCAACCTCCCACCCCTGACCCTTCAAAACCCTCAGGTTGTTTTTCAGAGTCCATAGTCTCTTATGGTTCTCCTCCCCTTCCAAATTTTTTTTTTTTTAATAAACATATAATGTATTTTTATCCCCAGGGGTACAGGTCTGTGAATCGCCAGGTTTACACACTTCACAGCACTCACGATAGCACTTGCCCTCCCCAATGTCCATAGCCCCCTCCCCCTCTCCCAATCCCACCTCCCCCCAGCAACCCGCAGTTTGTTTTGTGAGATTAAGAGTCATTTATGGTTTGTCTCCCTCCCAATCCCATCTTGTTTCATTTATTCTTCTCCTATCCCCCTATCCCCCCATGTTGCTTCTCCATGTCCTCAAATCAGGGAGATCATATGATAGTTGTCTTTCTCCGATTGACTTATTTCACTAAGCATGATACGCTCTAGTTCCATCCACGTCGTCGCAAATGGCATGATTTCATTTCTTTTGATGGCTGCATAGTATTCCATTGCGTATATATACCACATCTTCTTTATCCATTCATCTGTTGATGGACATCTAGGTTCTTTCCATAGTTTGGCTATTGTAGACATTGCTGCTATAAACATTCGGGTACACGTGCCCCTTCGGATCACTACATTTGTATCTTTAGGGTAAATACCCAGTAGTGCAATTGCTGGGTCATAGGGTAGTTCTATTTTCAACATTTTGAGGAACCTCCATGCTGTTTTCCAGAGTGGTTGCACCAGCTTGCATTCCCACCAACAGTGGAGGAGGGTTCCCCTTTCTCCGCATCCTCGCCAGCATCTGTCATTTCCTGACTTGTTAATTTTAGCCATTCTGACTGGTGTAAGGTGATATCTCATTGTGGTTTTGATTTGTATTTCCCTGATGCCGAGTGACGTGGAGCACTTTTTCATGCGTCTGTTGGCCATCTGGATGTCTTCTTTGCAGAAATGTCTGTTCATGTCCTCTGCCCATTTCTTGATTGGATTGTTTGTTCTTTGGGTGTTGAGTTTGCTAAGTTCCTTATAGATTTTGGATACTAGCCCTTTATCTGATATGTCGTTTGCAAATATCTTCTCCCATTCTGTCAGTTGTCTTTTGGTTTTGTTAACTGTTTCCTTTGCTGTGCAAAAGCTTTTGATCTTGATGAAATCCCAATAGTTCATTTTTGCCCTTGCTTCCCTTGCCTTTGCCGTTGTTCCTAGGAAGATGTTGCTACGGCTGAGGTCGAAGAGGTTGCTGCCTGCATTCTCCTCAAGGATTTTGATGGATTCCTTTCTCACATTGAGGTCCTTCATCCATTTGGAGTCTATTTTCGTGTGTGGTGTAAGGAAGTGGTCCAATTTCATTTTTCTGCATGTGGCTGTCCAATTTTCCCAGCACCATTTATTGAAGAGGCTGTCTTTTTTCCATTGGACATTCTTTCCTGCTTTGTCGAAGATGAGTTGACCATAGAGTTGAGGGTCTATTTCTGGGCTCTCTATTCTGTTCCACTGATCTATGTGTCTGTTTTTGTGCCAGTACCATGCTGTCTTGATGATGACAGCTTTGTAATAGAGCTTGAAGTCCGGAATTGTGATGCTACCAACTTTGGCTTTCTTTTTCAATATTCCTTTGGCTATTCGAGGTCTTTTCTGGTTCCATATAAATTTTAGGATTATTTGTTCCATTTCTTTGAAAAAAATGGATGGGATTTTGATAGGGATTGCATTAAATGTGTAGATTGCTTTAGGTAGCATAGACATTTTCACAATATTTATTCTTCCAATCCAGGAGCATGGAACATTTTTCCATTTTTTTGTGTCTTCCTCAATTTCTTTCATGAGTACTTTATAATTTTCTGTGTATAGATTCTTAGTCTCTTTGGTTAGGTTTATTCCTATGTACCTTATAGTTTTGGGTACAATTGTAAATGGGATTGACTCCTTAATTTCTCTTTCTTCAGTCTTGTTGTTGGTGTACAGAAATGCAACTGATTTCTGTGCATTGATTTTATATCCTGACACTTTACTGAATTCCTGTACAAGTTCTAGCAGTTTTGGAGTGGAGTCTTTTGGGTTATCCACATATAGTATCATATCATCTGCGAAGAGTGATAGTTTGACTTCTTCTTTACCGATTTGGATGCCTTTAATTTCTTTTTGTTGTCTGATTGCTGAGGCTAGGACTTCTAGTACTATGTTGAATAGCAGTGGTGATAATGGACATCCCTGCCATGTTCCTGACCTTAACGGAAAAGCTTTCAGTTTTTCTCCATTGAGAATGATATTTGCGGTGGGTTTTTCATAGATGGCTTTGATAATATTGAGGTATGTGTCCTCTATCCCTACACTTTGAAGAGTTTTGATCAGGAAGGGATGTTGTACTTTGTCAAATGCTTTTTCAGCATCGATTGAGAGTATCATATGGTTCTTGTTCTTTCTTTTATTAATGTGTTCTATCACATTGATTGATTTGCGGATGTTGAACGGCTGCGGATGATTTGCAGCCCTGGAATAAATCCCACTTGATCGTGGTGAATAATCCTTTTAATGTACTGTTGAATCCTATTGGCTAGTATTTTGGCGAGAACTTTTGCATCTGTGTTCATCAAGGATATTGGTCTGTAGTTCTCTTTTTTGGTGGGATCCTTGCCTGGTTTTGGGATCAAGGTGATGCTGGCCTCATAAAATGAGTTTGGAAGTTTTCCTTCCATTTCTATTTTTTGGAACAGTTTCAGGAGAATAGGAATGAGTTCTTCTTTCAATGTTTGGTAGAATTCCCCTGGGAAGCCGTCTGGCCCTGGGCTTTTGTTTGTTTGGAGATTTTTGATGACTGTTTCAATCTCCTTACTGGTTATGGGCCTGTTCAGGTTTTCTATTTCTTCCTGGTTCAGTTGTGGTAGTTTATATGTCTCTAGGAATGCATCCATTTCTTCCAGATTGTCAAATTTGTTGGCGTAGAGTTGCTCATAGTATGTTCTTAGAATTGTCTGTATTTCTTTGGTGTTAGTTGTGATCTCTCCTCTTTCATTCATGATTTTATTGATTTGGGTCCTTTCTCTTTTCTTTTTGATGAGTCTGGCTAGGGGTTTATCAATCTTATTGATTCTTTCAAAGAACCAGCTCCTAGTTTCATTGATTTTTTCTATTGTTTTTTTGGTTTCTATTTCATTGATTTCTGCTCTGATCTTTAGGATTTCTCTTCTCCTGCTGGGTTTAGGGTTTCTTTCTTGTTCTTTCTCCAGCTCCTTTACGTGTAGGGTTAGGTTGTGTACTTGAGACCTTTCTTGTTTCTTGAGAAAGGCTTGTACCGCTATATATTTTCCTCTCAGGACTGCCTTTGCTGTGTCCCACAGATTTTGAACTGTTGTGTTTTCATTATCATTTGTTTCCATGAATTTTTTCAATTCTTCTTTAATTTCCTGGTTAACCCATTCATTCTTTAGAAGGATGCTGTTTAGTCTCCATGTATTTGGGTTCTTTCCAGCTTTCGTCTTGTGATTGAGTTCTAGCTTCAGAGCATTGTGGTCTGAAAATATGCAGGGAATAATCCTAATCTTTTGATACCGGTTGAGACCTGATTTGTGACCCAGGATGTGATCTATTCTGGAGAATGTTCCATGTGCACTAGAGAAGAATGTGTATTCTGTTGCTTTGGGATGAAATGTTCTGAATATATCTGTGATGTCCATCTGGTCCAGTGTGTCATTTAAGGCCTTTACCTTTATTTCCTTGTTGATCTTTTGCTTGGATAATCTGTCCATTTCAGTGAGGGGAGTGTTCAAGTACCCTACTATTATTGTATTACTATTGATGTGTTTCTTTGATTTTGTTATTAATTGGTTGATATAGTTGGCTGCTCCCACATTAGGGGCATAGATATTTAAAATTGTTAGATCTTCTTGTTGGACAGACCCTTTGAGTAGGATATAGTGTCCTTCCTCATCTCTTATTATAGTCTTTGGCTTAAAATCTAATTGCTCTGATATAAGGATTGCCACCCCAGCTTTCTTCTGATGCCCATTAGCATGGTACATTGTTTTCCACCCCCTCACTTTAAATCTGGAGGTGTCTTCGCGTCTAAAATGAGTTTCTTGTAGGCAACATACTGATGGGTTTTGTTTTTTTATCCATTCTGATACCCTGTGTCTTTTGATTGGGGCATTTAGCCCATTTACATTCAGGGTAACTATTGAGAGATATGAATTTAGTGCCATTATTAGCCTGTAAGGTGACTGTTACTGTATATTGTCTCTGTACCTTTCTGATCTACTACTTTTAGGCTCTCTCTTTGCTTAGAGGACCCCTTTCAATATTTCCTGTAGAGCTGGTTTGGTGTTTGCAAATTCTTTCAGTTTTTGTTTGTCCTGGAAGCTTTTGATCTCTCCTTCTATTTTCAATGATAGCCTAGCTGGATAGAGTATTCTTGGCTGCATGTTTTTCTCGTTTAGTGCTCTGAATATATCATGCCAGCTCTTTCTGGCCTGCCAGGTCTCTGTGGATAAGTCTACCGCCAATCTAATATTTTTACCATTGTATGTTACAGACTTCTTTTCTCGGGCTGCTTTCAGGATTTTCTCTTTGTCAGTAAGACTTGTAAATTTTACTATTAGGTGACGGGGTGTGGACCTATTCTTGTTGACTTTGAGGGGGGTTCTCTGCATCTCCTGGATTTTGATGCTTGTTCCCTTTGCCATATTAGGGAAATTCTCTCCAATGATTCTCTGCAATAGACCTTCTGCTCCCCTCTCTGTTTCTTCTTCTTCTGGAATCCCAATTATTCTAATGTTGTTTCGTCTTATGGTGTGACTTATCTCTCAAATTCTCCCCTCATGGTCCAGTAGCTGTTTGTCCCTCTTTTGCTCGGCTTCCTTATTCTCTGTCATTTGGTCTTCTATATCACTAATTCTTTCTTCTGCCTCATTGATCCTAGCAGTGAGAGCCTCCATTTTTTATTGCACCTCATTAATAGCTTTTTTGATTTCAACTTGGTTAGATTTTAGTTCTTTAATTTCTCCAGAAAGGGCTTTAATATCTCCAGAGAGGGTTTCTCTAATATCTTCCATGCCTTTTTCAAGCCCGGCTAGAATGTTCAGAATCATCATTCTGAACTCTTGATCTGACATATTACCAATGTCTGTGTTGATTAGGTCCCTAGCCTTTGGTACTGTCTCTTGTTCTTTTGTTTGTGGTGATTTCTTCCGCCTTGTCATTTTGTCCAGATAAGAGGATATGAAGGAGCAAATAAACTACTAAAAGGGTGGCAAAGACCCCAGAAAAATGCTCTGTAACCAAATCGGAAGAGACCCCTAATTGTGGGGGGGAGAAAGGGGATAAAAACAGGTTCTGGAAAAAAAAAAAAAAAGAAAAAAAGAAAAAAAAAGGAGAAAAAAAAAGAAAAAATTTAAAAAATAAAACAAAAAAAATATAAAAAAGAAAGAAAAAAATATATATTTAGATGAACTAGTCAAAGAACATTAAAAAAGAAAAGGTTAAAAGTTTTAAAAAATTTAGCAGAAGAAGAAAAAAGAAAAAAGAAAAAGAAATTGAAAAAAGAGAAAAAAAAAAATTGAAGTAGCCGCAAGACTAAAGAATCATGGGGAGAAAGCCATGAGTTCCGTGCTTTGCTTTCTCCTCCTCTGGAATTGCTCTGTGGTCTTAGGAATTGAACCTACTTTCTCCTTGATAGATGAACTTTGTCCTGGCTGGATATTTTGTTGATCTTCTGGGGGAGGGGCCTGTTGTAGTGACTCTCAAGTGTCTTTGCCCAAGGCGGGATTGCACCGCCCTTACCGGTGGCCGGACTAAGTAATCCGCTCGGTTCGCTTTCGGGAGCTTCTGTTCCCTGAACGCTTTCCGTAGAGTTCCGGAGGACGGGAATGAAAATGGCGGCCTCCCAGTCTCCGGCCCGGAGGAGCCGAGAGCCTGGGGCCCCACTCCTCAGTGCGCCCCCAGAGGACAGCACCCAATCACTCCCGTATCCCCAGCGTCTAGCCGCGCTCCGAGCTCACCCAGCCCGCGACCAGTTCAAAGTAACCCCGAGCTGAGAGTTCAGTCCTCGGCTCTGTCTCTGCAGCCGGCTTCTCTGTTCTAATACCTGCGAGCTCTCCGACACTCTGACACCCCCAATCCTTCTGTGACCCTGCGGGGCCTGGGGCCACGCTGACCCCGCGTGGGCTTCACCCTGGTTTAGCCTCTGGAGCAATGTCCCTCAGTGGAACAGACTTTTAAAAGTCCTGATTTTGTGCTCCGTTCCTCCGCCGCTTGCCGGGAGCTGGCCCCTCCCCCCGCGGTCTATCTTCCTGTCGTTTTAGATTCACTTCTCCGCCAGTCCTACCTTTCAGAAAGTGGTTGATTTTCTGTTTCTAGAGTTGCTGTTCTCCTTCTCTTCGCTCTCCCGTTGGATTTGTAGGTGTTTGCAATGTTTAGATAAGCTGTCGAGCTGATCTCCTGCTACCTGATGTAGTCTCAGGCTGCTACTTCTCCACCATCTTGACTCCTCCCCAGAAAGACAAGATTTCTAAATAGGTTTGCTGCCTCCCTGTGCCGATCAGTTCAAATAAAGTTCACAGTGTATCTTATTTTAGAAATAACCAAAATTCTCATAATTCCTTTTTTGAATGGAATAGACAGTAGTTTTGCAGTTAGTTTCCAAACTATGTAAAAGTTTGAATAGAGGATTAAATGATCTGGAAGATTTTTTGCATTTCAAATACTTGAATTCAGAAATTTACCACTTACTTACCCAAAATCCATGCTTAGTATAATGTAGGAATAATCATGTTAGGGCCCAAATAAGGTTTACTGAGCTAACTGCGACACAGATGAAGCTTTAAACATCTGAAAGTTGATCTATGATTTTATATTAACAGCCACATTTTCTAACTAAGGTACCATAAGGTAAAACTCATTACATGTTAAAATAATTACAGAGAACATTAAATGTTATAAAATTCTGACATTTTAAAAATTGATAAGCACTAATTTAAATACTGATTATAAATTTCTTTAAATAAGGGGCGCCTGGGTGGCTCAGTGGATTAAGCCGCTGCCTTTGGCTCCGGTCATGATCTCAGGGTCCTGGGATCGAGCCCCGCATTGGGATCTCTGCTCTGCAGGGAGCCTGCTTCCTCCTCTCTCTCTGCCTGCCTCTCTGCCTACTTGTGATCTCTCTCTCTGTCAAATAAATAAATAAAACCTTTAAAAAAAATTCTTTAAATAAGATTTTGGCATAAAATTTTAGTTCTTTTAAAAATAATCTTTTAGAATTATTTTAAGAGCCCATAATCATTTCATTCTGAGGAAGCACAAAGAATAATTACTGCATGTTCAGCTGCACAAAAACTCAGAAAAAAAATGTTTTATATTCACAAAAATTACCAGCATCCCAAAATAATGTTATTTTAAAGAATTAAAAGCTCTGTTATAGTCCTGTCCTTTTCTCTAAAAGTAAGTCTTACAAAGCAATTTGTAGGAATATCAGGAGTGGTGACTTCCACAGTATAGTATACTTACAAAGTGCCTTGAAGACTTGGAAAGAATGAAAAGATCCTTCTACTTTTCAAGAGGTGTATGACCTAGTGTGACCAACAGAGTATCAACCCTAAATTGCCATACAGAATGGTTGTTCTGTAAGACTTTATTAAGGAGAGCAGGTGTGGCGATGAGCACTGGGTGTCATACACAACTAACGAACCCTTGAACACTACATAAAAACTAATGATGTACTATATGTTGGCTAACTGAACATGATACAAAAAATTTAAAAATAAAAATAAAAAATAAAGTTAAAAAAGACTTTACTGAGGCGTAATCAACATGAAAAATACAGACTAAGTATATACAGACTAAGTATATACATGTATATACTAAGTATATACATCAGGTCTGAACACATGCATACAACCACGATATCATCACCGCAGTTAAGGTGCTACACATTTCCTTCAACACAAAATTTAATGGAAAAAAAATAAGGAAGGCATGTTAAAAGACTTACTGAAGAAAGCATTCAATTCAAAATGGGTAAAGACACGTTTGACTTAAGTCTCCTTATTCACTATTCTGTGTTTTAGAGTTTCACGTTCAAAAAGAGGACTGAATCTTAAAAGCCGTTGTATTATAAGCCTGAGAGAATTAGTGTTGGTGGGGGGCAGTTTACTGGGAGATGTTTTGGTTATACTTTTTGGTGAAAAAGACCCTAAAAAGAGTTTAAATTTCTGGATTTATTTTTGTGTGTGTGTGTGATTGTATAACACAAAACTCATAATATAGTTAGAACCATGGATCAGGAGGCAGAAGTCAAAAGTGTCTCTACCCAATTTAATATTGTATGGCTCTTGTTACCCTAAGTTTTTTAACATGCCATTGTCTACGCTGTTTCATAGTTTAAACTCTCTTTATTTCTTTTCCATTAAATTGTGTTTCTATACAGATGAAACCTTTGTGGAGATTAGTTAGCAATACTTCCTTTTTCTCAGACACTTGCTAAGATCTTCTAGGGCTTACCCTCTTTCTGCCATCAACAGTCATCGAAGGGACAGCTACTCACACAATATGCCTTTATGTCCCCAAGAAAGGATACACCCCAAACTGCTGCATTTGTTTCCATACATTTTCCAAGTCTTTTTGTCTCTCCCATAGCCATTGTTGCAATCCTCCAGAAGTTCAGACTTGTTACCAATAATTCCTAATTCAGACTGGACTTTCCCCTTCCAAGGTAAGTCCTCGTTAATACGATCTATGAGTTTTTTTCTAAGAGGACCTTGATGGAGTCTCTATTATTCTGTACTAAATTAATTCTTTGAAAAGGTTTAAGTCAGTCTAGAAATTTACTTTCCTGTAATCTAGAAGTTATATCTGGGTTTTTTTAAAATAACAAATCATACATGAATCTGTGTACTTTATTTTCATCATGATAGAGGTGAATAATATAAGGTACCCATTAATAAGAGAGCTAACTGCATTCACACAGTTAAGCTGATGAAAGATAACTGTAATGATTTTTTTCTTTTGCAATTAGCAACTAATAGGAGGAAAAAGTCAGCAATATAAAATATAACTCTGAGTATCGAAAAAGTTTATGCAAATATATGAAAAAATAAATCTCTCAAATGCTATCACCGTTAACTCTTGGATAAACAAGGAAAAATAAATGTCCAATTGCAGCAAAATCTAACAATTTTTCTATTAAATATAGTCACTAAAAATGCCAATGAAATAAAACAGTTGAAATATTAGTTGAAAAATCACTTAGATCACCTCACCTATATTTCTTATTTAAGTAGAAAGGTACTGATTAGTGTCCCAGCACAATTTTTTCCTGAGAACTCATCATATTATTTTTTTGTTACTGCAACGACAAAAAAAAATATGCTGAATATTTGGGAAGACAAACTAGAAAATTAGTATTCCACAAAACAGGAAGTACTTTATTAGAGAAAATATAACTGATAAACTTATGAAAAAGGAACTAATAATGCTTACTCATGATGACAAGGGTATAACAAGACCCAAGTAACTGAATAAGACAACTGGCAAACAAGAAATTATATTTGATTATATTTGATTATATTTGATTAAAATAGCCATAAGAATTTACATAATTTTAAAAATCGAAAACCTAATAGCCAAAGATCAGAAAACGACAACAACAAACTGAATTTTTAACATTTTTGACTATTTAAAATAGATCCTGGGAAATGGACAAAGGGAATGAAGCTGATTAGAGAGTATATACACTTAGAGGAATGTTCGCCCTCTCTCTCTCTTTGTTCATGGTTGCCACTGGGAGTCATAGATAAGTAAATGAATTGGAACTGAAGGAAAGAAGATTTCTGCTGGGAGAGGAAGCATAAGGAAGGTCACAGTTATCTTCTTGAAGCTATCAGTTATGAATACTTAAATTTGCATGATGGCACAAGTCTAATTCACACGATCTCAAAGGAGCCTTTCAAGGTCTCTGATTCAATTACACATGGGCATTCCACGATGGAAGAATATAGGATTTAGAGAAAGGAACTGGAATTTGTGTCCCTACTGTACCTCTGACAGCTAAAATATTATGAACAAGCCACTGGTCTCTCTGCTTTGTCATTCCTCAAAGATGCAGTTGACATACGCTTACCAATACCCCAGATTTCAATGAGTGTATTTTATATATATGTAGTATTTATTATTATATATTATTTATTTATGAATATTTATTTGTAAAAATATATAACTCATATTATATAAATTATATATAAATATAGTTTCAAATTATGATAGGAACTATATTTATTTGAGTATAATTATAAACAGATATGCGATTGAAATTACTATATTACTAGTTATAATTCAGTGTATAATGCATCTATACAACACAACTTCATATGTGCCACATCTTCCTTTTGTTTAAAATGTTTCCTGGATAGTTTTTATAGACTATAATGTGTTGAAATGCATCTGTAGCAGCTCTGTACTTACAGTACTTATTTGAAACCTGTATTTTACCTATATGAACTATTTAGAATTTTCTTCACACTCAATTGAGTGAACAACTGAGAAATTTCCTTTGGTAATAGACTTAATTAATCAGAGAAGTCATGTTTTAATATGCCATCCACAATTGATTTTGAGAGTTTATTCTGTTACATGGCAATTCTGATGATGAATGTATCATGTCGAAGTGACATTACTTTTCTCCTCTAATTAAATTGCTACTTGATTCTTCAATTGTAATGCAGAAGAAATATAACATTAAGTTTGGCAAAAAGGAAGAAAATAAATGTGCAAAAAGAAAGTAAATATTTTTATTGAGTGTCTCACTCTAGTTTCACAGGTAGCTTGTTAATATTACTCAATAATTCTTCATGTTCTATTTCTTCATTCCTGTTACACAGGTTTAATATTTATAATTAATGTTGAATTCTCCTATGTTTACTGTGAGAATTCATGTGATCATGAATGTACATTAGAATCACCCAAGAACAACATAACAATAATAATGACCATAGTAATCAATAGTTTCCAAGAACTATAATAAAAATTCTTCTTTCAAACTCCAATTTTGGCTCTCTAAATTATACTGGACATAAACAGTTAAAAATTAAACCACCACCACATTGTCTCCAGTTGGGTATCTGATAGATCATTTCATTATAAGCCTCATTGTCTAATGGGATGTGTGTGTGTGTAATGATAATAAAAGAACATTAGTCTCATGGTAAGGTAATAATGAAAAACCCTTCTGTGTTACTCAAACACCTAGGAAATGTACTTTCTAAACTCAGAAAACAAAAATACATTGAAGTTTCAGTGAGAACTATCAAGCAAGTGGCCAGCACTGTACCAAATATGGAGGGTGGGGGACAATCTTTAAAACATAATTAACAAAAGCTAATCAATGAACTCTTAAGAAAGTGCCAAAAAAAAAAAAAAAATCCTAGCTAGAAACAAGGAACTAAAAAGAGGGGACTGATTCAGAACTGATTCGTAAGTTTGAGCCCAGAATGAAAGGTAGCATTGGAAAGAGGATCAACAGAGGGTGTAAGAAAATAAGTTTGCTTTATATTAGAAGAAAGGCCCTTCCCTTGCATTTATGAGTTACCAAGGAAAAAAGAAAGTTTCATACACTTTAGAGTTTGTGGTGTACAATATGCTCAAAAGAAGTGAACAATGTCGTAAAATACATCTAGTTCTGTTTATAACATTTAAGCGCATTATATCTAACTTTAGAGGACACATCTAAATTATGTCAGTATTTCAGTGTCTAAAATGGTTCTTCTAAATTTTTATTCTATATCAGATAGTCGTGCAGCAGAAACAGAACTCAATTCAGAAATATTCACATTGAAAATTGACATTTCTCATCCTTTGGGTGCGTGTTCAGCAAATTGTTTTTATTGTTTATTTCATTTGATTCTTAAAAATACCCTATATCACAGCTTATTAAAATATTCCTTATACCAGGGCACCTGAGTGGCCCAGTGGCTTAAAGCCGCTGCCTTCGGCTCAGGTCATGATCTCAGGATCCTGGGATTGAGCCCCGCATCGGGCTCTCTGCTCAGCAGGGAGCCTGCTTCCCCCTCTCTCTCTGCCTGCCTCTCTGCCTGCTTGTGATCTCTCTATCTGTCAAATAAATAAATAAAATCTTTTAAAAATATTCCTTTTACCAATGAAATAATTGGGGTTTGGAGAAACAAAATGAATTGTCCCAGTTCTCAATTTCAAAACTATTTGACTAATACCTAATTGGTGCCACGTGTAGCTCCAACCTGGAGCAAGAATTGTTCCGCAGCACTGCTGTATGACCTTGGTCTTTGATTTCCAGGATCCCTAATAAATTAGAGACAAGAAGACATAATGATATGGGCATGGGCATCCCACAGAAGTGAGCTCCTCAGCTTAGGAGCCACAGACTGCTACCGTAGAGGTACAAAAGGGCCTTCCTCAGGTTTCTATAATCAGGAGGTGCAGGGCTAAGTGGCTGTCACTCTCTATGCAAGACTTTCTTCAGACAGCCTTGGAATCTTCTCCTCGCAGCCCCATTTTTATCCACCAGTGCATAGACTTAACATCTATCTTCCCTGGTCTATCTCCCTTCTATCTATTGCTCTACTTTTATTTTGCAGGTTATCACTCCCCTGTAGCAGAAGTGACATTCCTGAGATGGAGTTCCAAAAGGCTCACTGTCTGATCTCACCTCAAAATTATTTTTTTGAACTGAAAAACCATGTTTATTCATTTTTCTAGACCCTTCTTTACTTCCAAAGTAGCTATTGCCTCTGCTAAGCTTTTTAGTAGGAAAACAAACAAGCAAACAGAAAAAGCATTAGTCTTCCAAGGTATTATATATCTTTATGAAGACTAACTTACGCTCGGAAGTGCTCCATGACATACAAAAATCCCAGAGAGGTTTACAGCACGAGAATTATTTCCTTTATTTTTTGCAATGATGTTGTACCAGACTATGTGGAGCCACTATTTTATCATTTTTTAAAAGATTTTATTTATTTATTTGACAGAAAGAGAGATCACAAGTAGGCAGAGAAGCAGGCAGAGAGAGAGAGGAGGAAGCAGTCTCCCTGCTGAGCAGAGAGCCCGAAGCGGGGCTCGATCCCAGGACCCTGAGATCATGACCTGAGCTGAAGGCAGAGGCTTTAACCCACTGAGCCACCCAGGGACCCCTGGATCCACTATTTTAAAACCATTCACTCTTATTTCATTTGAGAGTTACTATGTGTAGAAAACAACAGCTTCTAATAAAGCATCCTTTTTTTTTTTAAACACTTATTTATTTATTTTAGGGAGAGAGAGCAGGAGAGACAGAGGGAGAGAGAGAATCTCAAGTAGACTCCCCACTCACTACAGAGCCTGACATGGGGCTTGATCTCATGACCTTAAGGTCACGACCTGAGCCAAAACCAAGAGAGGGACGCTTAACTGACTGTGCCACCCAGGTACCCCTAAAGCGTACATGTTTTTAATTGCTTTGTGAAAAACAATCAGGTAAAATAAGAGTAGGTCACTTGACTATAATTAATTCCTTTCTAAATCATTTTTTCTCAATTTTCTAGATGTAGTGTCTAATACACCATGTACTTTCTAATTATTAAGTGCCTGTGGGATTAAATACCATTTGGGATTAACACTCCTGTCATGGCATTAAGCAATTTACTTTCTTTCCTATCAGCAAGCCCAGTTTATAAGTTAAGTCATCAAACTCACTGTTGGTGGCAACAAGTTGAAAAAAAAAAAAAAACAAAAAAAAAGGCAAAGTCCCTGCACTGCAGGGGCAGTCAACATACCAATATTTGTTGTGAATGTGTTTGATTATAGTCTGGTCTGCATGAACTGGGATTCTGAAAGTCAAGTGCTATCGTGAGTGCTGTGAAGTGTGTAAACCTGGCGATTCACAGACCTGTACCCCTGGGGATAAAAATACATTATATGTTTATTAAAAAAAAAAAAAATTTGGAAGGGGAGGCGAACCATAAGAGACTATGGACTCTGAAAAACAACCTGAGGGTTTTGAAGGGTCAGGGGTGGGAGGTTGGGGGAACAGGTGGTGGGTAATGGGGAGGGCACGTTTTGCATGGAGCACTGGGTGTTGTGCAAAAACAATGAATACTGTTACGCTGAAAAAATAAATAAAATGGGAAAAAAAAAACCAATTCGGTTCACTTGAAAAACTTTTCCAAATATGGTTCCTACTCCTATTAACATGCAGCGACTTTTAAAATTATTTTTCTATTTGCTGTTTGAAGGACAATTTGCCATTTGCCTTGTCTAGATATGGTAACTAATTGCTAATGAATGTGGCGGACATCCACAGGACAGCTGATGATGCCTTGAGGTCTGAGTCTTTGTGAAAGCTTCTTTTCCATACCTGTGACCGATTCTCGAGTCAGTGGCCACATGTTGTTTCACCTGATAACTGAGAAATGCCCAGAATTTTGCTTTGTGATTTGTGAAATATTTACAAAGATAAACATTCCTGGCAAAACAATGCTTCTGAAGAAAGTTCAAAGCCTCAACTAAATGAGGGAGAAAATGTTTAATCTGTCCCAGAATTACTCACCTGCATGCCAAATGAGACTGTTTAAATCTTAAGAAGGCTTAGCTATCTCAATGTGGAACTTACTCATTATCCACAATTGCAATCTTCCTTGTCTTCACCAGTAACTGATATGCTAACAGTATATTGTGTTAACATTGTTATTTGTTGGTGTTTTTTAAATAAAATTAATTAGAACTCAAGAATGCAAACGTGAGAGATTTCTCTCTGGCATGAGAGCAGCAGTGATATTCTGAGGAGTATCACTCTCTCCTCGATTGCAGGAGAAAACTCTTCTTTATATATTGGAGATTACATACATTAAATTCACTTGGATATCAATCTGATTCCAAAATATAAGTTTACTCAAATACCAGGTACTTTCCTAAAATGCAATTGCATTACTACATCACATTTTCAGTGTACCCTTTATTTCTGTTTCTAAACCCAAGAATAGAGAACATCGTCTACACACAGCATGGATGATAGATTTTTAGTTATACAATATTCACTGGTACAGAAGGGGAGAAAAATAAAATGCACTAAATCGACAAGATTGTGGATATCATCACATTTGATCTTTTGAAGCCCACTGACCTATTTTTCATATGATATTACAAATGACTTAATCCTACCAGTTATTTACTTCCACAAATAATGTAATCTTCTTGAAGCTTTCCATGATACCAATTTTTTTCTGTGATCACTGGCACTTTAAGCCTCTTTTAGATAAATTATGAAATTCTGATTTGTTTTATGTTTGCATGTTTATCTCCATTATAATAAGTTATAAGATTTTCTTAATCTGCTTATAGATCAAAAACTAGTTAATGATGTATTATTTACCTTTTTAATTAAAACGAAATAAGCTGGAGTACTAAAACCGGCATCTTTCTTTTAAATTATCATGGGTTTATACACTCATTCTACTGATTCCAGTGGTTCTTTTAGACTGTCCTGATTTATCCTTCTTAGTTTTCGATTAGAAAATTAGATACATTTATTAAAACAACTTACCCACAAAAGAACCAGAAGAAACTGCTTAGTCAGACAGTGTTGCCAAACAATTTCTTTTGATTTGAAACAACTTCTATGTTGCGATTACTATATCCAAACCCTGAAGTTATAGGACAAACTTAACTGCATTTGCCACCGTTCACAGATTATCTCACCCAAAGGAATAATAACAGCAATATGATCATACGTTTTCCAAAAAACACTAAGACCAACATTTTCAGAGCTCAAAAGACTCAGGTACATTTGTGTTTCTATTTCCAAAAAAATTAAAAAAAATTAAAAAATAAGCCTTAGTAGTAAATGACTGAAGTTTGTATTAATGAAAACTCTTGAGCTAAAACTTTATCCTCAGAGTATAATTCAATGAATCTGTAAAAATACTAAGAGAATACGGTGCATCATTTTTTAGAGGTTAATCTTTTACCAGAGGTTACAGCTGGAACTCCATTTAATACATACTCTCCACTACCAATACGGTTCCCTTAAAATAATATTATTTCATCAGAAATTACTCTCTTCTTGGCTTCCTAGTATGTAAAGAAAAGAATCTAAAGAAAAAAAGAAGGGAAAAAGCTACCTAGATATTATACAAATAAATTAGGAAAAATGAAATTTTCAAAGATTTGCAATATCAAGTATGTCTTATACAACTTAAACATTTTTTGACTTACATAATTATTTAAAATTATTTAAAAGATTTTATTTATTTATTTGACAGACAGATCACAAGTAGGCAGAGAGGGAAGCAGAGAGAGAGGAGGAAGCAGGCTCCCTGCTGAGCAGAGAGCTCAATGCAGGGCTTGTATAATTTTTTTTAAAGATTTTTTTAAATTTATTTATTCGATAGGTAGAGATCGCACATAGGCAGAGAGAGAGAGAGAGGGAAGCAGGCTCCCTGCTGAGCAAAGATTCCGATGCGGGGCTCCATCCCAGGACCCTGGGGTCATGACCTAAGCTGAAGGCAGAGGCTTCAACCCACTGAGCCACCCAGGCACCTCTATATAATTTTGAATAAGAGCTCAAGTCTTTGAGTCCAGTGATACTATGTTTTTCTGAAAATTACACTCAACTATTAGTTTAAGGAAAATGAGCCATATCTCAGGATCTCAAATACATACTTTTACCAACAATATCATTTTTTTTTTAAGATTCTATTTGTTTGACAGGAAGAAAGACCACAAGTAGGCAGAGAGGCAAGTAGAGAGAGAGGGGGAAGCAGGGCTCCTACTGAGCAGAGAGCCTGATGTGGGGTTCGATCCCAGGACCCGGAGATCACAACCTGAGCCAAAGGCAAAGATCTCAACCCACTGAGTCACCCAGGTGCCCCAAGTATCATTATTACTTTATGAATCACAATTGGTTTCTGTTCACTGATTTATGTTTTTTTCCTACAGTAACATTTTTCAAACTATAGAAAGAGTTTGGATATGGGAATATGGGAAATTTCCAACTTTTGACATTTGTGGGCCCTGCTCTTGGGCTCCAGTGAAAGCTACACTTTAACGTTTATCAAGGTCAAAATGACTCCACAAAATCTCAGAGCATGGGCTCGGTTTTTGCCCTGAGCACATACTATACAACTACTTCTTAAAAATAAATAAATAAATAACCAAAAAGGAGCATTCCAAAATACACAACTAATGAATTTTTGAGCACTTCAATAACTAATGATGTACTATATGCTGGCTAATTGAACAGAATAATAATTTAAAAAATGACAGAAAAAAGAAAAGAAAAACAGAAAACACTTGCTGTTCCTGTAAGATTAAAATCAGGTAGTCTTGCAAATATTAAAAAGGAGATAAAGTCTGTAATTTTCTGGAATGCCCTTCATCATGATGATATTGTAACTCTTTATATTAAAAAAAAACTTATATAACCCTGCAACAATGTTCCTTCCCCAGAGCACTCTTCTGTGAAGACTGTATGTCCTGGGCAGGTGTCCTAACTTGTGCTCAAATAAAATTCTTTTCCTTCTTCTTTAAAATTTAAAAAAAAGTTTTGTTCATTTTGCAAGAGTCACTTGGGGGATATTTTTAAAATTCACAATCTTGGCCTAATCCCATGCATACTGAATCGGAATTTTCACAGTAAGTCCAAGTAAGTTTAATTTTAAACCTTGGCATTTGGCTTAGAAACCAGTATATCAATTGACAAATCAAGACAAAGTATGGTCAAGAGCCAAGAGTGTTGAACAGTATTGTATGTGAATGGGGGCATCATTTGTAGGGGGGTTTAAGTGTTGAAAACTTCTGAATGATAACTGAGATATCACAGGAATGTACTATAGGTCTTTTGGCTAAATATCATGCACAGATAATGACTTCCTAATCAAAACTTTAAAAATGGAACAAGGAAATGGAAAAGAGAATGTATTTGTTGAACCCTCTTCTATGACCTAAGTTCTGTTGCCCATTTTATATGCGTTATATCATTAATCTTGAAATTTATAAAATAAAAACATTTGCATTTAAATTATTCCAATAGCATGATAGATTTTGAGCTACTAACTACATTCCTCAAATGTATGTACCTAACATTTAAATGTATCTTATTCAAAAGCTTATAAATTCCATTTTGTCATATATTCTGTGATGGACTTCCAAAAGAAAAGACTTGGAATAGAAGATCTGATCTACTTTTGTTAAAACTGTACCTCCCCCACATGATTCAAGGAGTCTCACAGTGGAAATGCTGTTTTCAGCTTAACTGACCATTTATGAATAATCATTTGGAAAGTGATTATGATAAGATCTTAGGGGGAAAATGGAATCTGAAGTTTGGAGTCTGTAATTGCATAAAAAAATGAAGTCACATTTAGCTATGTATGATTTGTATATTTAAGGAAAACATAAAACAAAAATAACTTAAAAAAAAGACAAGGTAAAGCTTTAGAGATCTATAGTTCTGGTCATCTGAATGGTATTTTCAGCCAACAAAATGTTCTCCAAGTAAGAAATTGCCTGAGGATAAAGATTAAATCCAGGGAATTTCTAGTATAATGTGGCCTTAAGGCAAACCTTAGATCAAATATGTGTGCCAAAATTTTTTGATAACATATTGGAAAGATCATAAACCTTTAAGCTGACACTTCCATCTCATGAAGCTCTCACATACGAGGTACAAAGAGGTCTAAAATGATAACTTCTGATTAAATCTAATGAATCAACAATTACTAAAAAAGAAAGAGTTACCTAAAAACTCTGACTGGGTATGAAGGAAAACCCTGGAACTCTTACTTTAAGCAACACAGAAGATTATTAGTATTAAGTATGTGGAGGAGATGGAGAGTTTTTTGTTTTTAAACTTCCACAAATCCACTGACTTTTAAAAAGGCAGAGTGAAAGAGAGGCTTATGGATAACATTTTCAACTAAATTGGGCAATAAGAACCCCATATGGGGGCTATTTGATGATCTGTCCATGAAAGAGTCATCTACCTCCACATTCACTCAAAATAGATCGGTGAAGCAGAAGCAGACAACAGGCAAGCAGAGTAGTCATGGTTCCTTAGAAATTCTTGAATCTGCCTAAGCACTTCTCACAAGTTCCTTGATAAGAATCACTTTTGCTCTTGGAAATTGATTTTCCTTTTATTTTAACTCCAATCAGCCATCTTTTTGGTAAGAAATGGTTTATATTTACTGCTGAGTAACTTTTTTTTTTTTTTTAAGATTTTATTTATTCACCTGACAGACAGAGATCACAAGTAGGCAGAGAGGCAGGCAGAGAGAGAGGAAGAAGCAGGCTCCCTGCTGAGCAGAGAGCCATGTAGGGCTTAATCCCAGGACCCCAGGACCTTTCTTAATCTGCCTCTTGACACTTGATGTTTGGAACTCTGGAGACTGTCGTTTTGAACAGTCTGTGCCTATTTTAGATCAAGTCAATGGTGCTTTTGCTGACCCAGTTCTCCTAAAATATTTGTAAGGGTTCTATGAATCTTTTTTTTTTCAAGGTTTTTTTATTTGTTTGTTTGTTTTTTGAGAGAGGGAGAGTGTGTGGGGGCCCAAGTGGGAGGGACAGAGGAAGAGAATCTCAAGCAGAAACCACTATGAATGCAGAGCCCATTGTGGGACTCAGTCTTACAACCCTGAGATCATGACCTGAGCAGACACCAAGAGTCAGATGCCTAACTGACTGTGCCACCCAGGTGTCCTGGTTCTATGCATCTTATTAGTGTTTTTACTGTTCAGCGAAACTCATACACAGAAATTACTTCAAAACAGATTTTTCAGAGATGTGAGTCTGTCTCAATGAGATCTGGAAGCTGAGTGTGATATTGTTCCTGCACAATAGCCTAATGATTCTTAGAAGCCACTTGGCTTAGTAGATAAAGTCTAGAAAGCATGCTCTTAAGATCTTCAAGAGTCATTTTTGTCTATCTAAGAGACGTAACCTTCAATCTTTCCAATAGCTTTAAAGAATTTCAGAGCAACATCCTTAATCTAGACTTCTTGGGAGGGAAACATACTGCAAGTGTCCTGACCTTAATCTGTACCCTGAAACCATTTCTTATTTTGAGAACAATTTGGCTAGAAGAATATACAGGCTACCCTATATTTCCTGTAAATACTGCTCAAAATTGAATGCTTCCTTCTTTTTTAAAAAGGTGTTTGTTTAGATCTTATTTATTCATTTGACAGAGAGAGAAAGAAAGACCATAAGCAGGGGGAGTGGCAGGCAGAGGTAGAAACAGGGTCCCTACTGAGTTAGAAACCTGATACAGGACTCCATCCCAGGACCCTGGGATCATGACCTGAGCAGAAGGTAGACACTAAACCAACTGAGCCACCCCAGGCTCCCTGCTTCCTTCTTTAATTCATCTTTCTATATATGTTTTTTTGTCAAACACAGCTAAAAAAATCAATTGGCATTTTTAATATTCTTCTTAGAAGTATCTTCAGCAAAATTCACCAGTTCATTAAATACGTTCTATGTTTTCTGTTTTCCAGCTATAAGTGTTGACAGTTTTAGTATATTCTCAAACACTCCTTAACACAGGATGTTTACACCCAGACACCAGTAATAATCTCCCCAGTATTTTTCTAGCTTCCTTCACGAGTTTCCTCAAAGTCTTCCTGGCCACTTTCTGCCACCCAGTTCCAAAACCAATGCCACATATTGTAGATTTCTGTTTGGCAACACCCCATTGTTCCTGACAAGTGTCATTGTGATATCCATGACATTGTTATAAACCACTAAAAAACTTCTTGACTTAGAAAAATGTAAGAGTAGGCTAGGCTTATCTGTCCTTCAATGGAAAACTTTCCATGATCAAGAAACCAATTCTGTCTTATCTAGTTTTGGCCTTGGTTGTCTTCGAGCTACTGTACAACTCTGTAAGTTGTAGTAACTGATAGCAAGGTACAATAATTCCTGTTTATAAAGACACTTAGGGTGCCTGGGTGGCTCAGTGGGTTAAGCCTCTGCCTTCAGTTCAGGTCATGATCTCAGGGTCCTGGGATCGAGCCCCACATCGGGCTCTCTGCTCAGCGGGGAGCCTGCTTCCCTCTCTCTCTGCCTGCCTCTCTGCCTACTTATGATCTCTCTGTCAAATAAATAAATAAAATCTTTAAAAAAAAAAAAAGATACCTGACATCCTGACATGGTATCATTTCTGTCACTACTCTATTGAACAAACCAGTCTCAGGGCCTGTCCATACTCCAAGGGATGAAGAAATAAACTCTTCTTGATGGAATGTTTCAGGTCACATTTCAAAAGAGCATATGGAATGGAATGTAACTGTGTAGTCATCTTTAAAAAATAAGATCTGTACAATGTATTTAAACAATCCCTTGGCTTAGACACTATTATTTCATTCGTTCTGTGGTACAAAATTTATTTTTTAAGGTAGTCATATAAATTAATTCATTTTCTGATGGTGACTTTCATGGAATACTTAAAGTCCAGAATAGGGGCACCTGGGTGGCTCAGTTGGTTAAATGTCTGCCTTTGGTTCAGGTCATGATCTCTGGGACCTGAGATCGAGCCCCACATCGGGCTTCCTGTTCAGCAGAGAGTCTGCTTCTGTTTCCCTCTGCCCTTTCCTCCTGCTTGTGCTCTCGTTCTCTCTCTCTCTCTCTCAAAAAAAAATCTTTAAAAAAAAAATAAAGCCAAGAATATTTTTATTTTATTTAAATTGTGCATTATGGTCAGAAGCAGGTATCCTGCTATTTTAGTATGTTTGGACTGCTATAATAAAATACCATAGACAGGGTGGCTTATAAACAATGTAATTATTTCTCACAATTCTGGTGGCTGGAAAGTACAAGATCATGATGCCATCAGAGTAAGCACCCACTTCCTACAAGACTGTCTTTTCCCTGTAACTTCACATAGTGGAAGGGTTGAGGGGCCTCTTATCAAGGCACTAATTCCATTCATAAGGGCTCTGCTATAAAGATCTAATTTTCTCCCTAAGGACTCACCTCCTGAAACCATCACCTCACATGTTAGGATTTCAATGTATGAATTCTGAGGAAATAAACACATTCAATCTATATTTCTCATTCCAGTAATTGTCTATTATGGCAGGCAAATGCCCCCACAAGTTCAACTTGAGAAAAATTTTGTACTAACAGGTTAAGAATTGCTAGTATAATTTGATTTATGATGATGTGGGGGTCAGTCATCATTAATTTCAAACAATCATGCCAGATAACTAGCCCTAATTTATTTAAGGGACTTTGGTATAAAACACTTTATTAATCATGGAGAAGTACAAAGAATAAACTACTTTAGAAAATTAACTAAGAATAAAAAATATGTAAAAAAATAGGTACAAGCAAAATAAATGCAAGTGTTAAAAAATAGATTCTCAACTGGTATTATTCATCTGGGTCCAAAATAATGAAGAACTGAAACAGTGTGGAAGCAATTACTAGTGAGACCAGACTTAAAATGATGTCAGGGGCACCTGGGTGGCTCAGTGGGTTAAAGCCTCTGCTTTCGGCTCAGGTCACAATCCTAGGGTCCTGGGATCGAGCCCCACATCGGGCTCTCTGTTCTGCAGGGAGCCTGCTTTCTCCTCTCTCTCTCTGCCTGCCTCTCTGCCTACTTGTGATCTCTGTCTGTCAAATAAATAAATAAAATCTTTAAAAAAAAATGATGTCAAATTCAATGACCCGATGGTACCAATATTATTACTATTGCTGCCACTGCTGCCATCCCTACAATCAAACTTGAAGTTAGAATGCGGACACCCGGAACTTTGTTTCAGAGATTAGGAAATCAAGCCATGACACCGCACTATTGGTGCTGTGGCCATCATAAATGGGAAATGTCATGTGAGTGCCCCCACAGCCTCGACAGCATTGGAGTTGCTGAAGTAACATTTCTAGTTTTTCAACCTCTCAAACAAGATCTATATGTAATTTATCTAGAATGATTCATATTCAATATCCAATATCAACATGTATATCTTCTTCATCTTCATGCTCATATATTAACACTGTGAGATATACTGTAAAAAATAAAAGTTTAAAGATGGTAAATTTAAAAATTAAACTGCCAATAAAGACAAATATGATTAATTGTAGATGTGGAAATCATTGTATAGGTGGAAAATCCAAAAATAAACAAAACTATTAAAATTAGTTATTATTTTCGCAGATGGATACTAGATAAAAGCTCAATATAAAATACAATTTGTATATCCATATACTATTAAAATTCAAAGGGTTAAATATATAATAAAATGAACAAACTTAACAAAGGATATATAAGACCTCTATAATTAATTTTTAAAATAATAGCTAATAGATATTTAGAAAATATTTTTTAAATAAAGGTAAATTCTTATCCTTTGTTTTTTGGGACAAACATTGGAAAAACTCCTCTTCTTGTAAATTGATTAAAATATTCAATGTAGTCTCATTCAAAATCCCAGGACATTGTAAAAACTGACAGGCTGATTTAAAACACTAACATGAGGGATGCCTGGGTGGCTCAGTCAGTTGAGCCGCTGCCTTTGACTCAGGTCATGATCCCAGGGTCCTGGGATCGAGTCCTGCATCGGGCTCCTTAGCGGGAAGCCTGCTTTTCTCTCTGCCTCTGCCTGTCACTCTGCCTCTTCCCCTGCTTGTACTCTCTCTCTCTCTCTCTCTCTCTGATAAATAAAAAAATAAATAAAATCTTTTAAAAATTTTTAAAAAACACTGACATGAAATCTGAATGAATTAAAATAATCTTAAAATAGAAAAAAAACATGTTGGAAGACTTACAGTATCAAATACAAGATTTTTTGCAAAGTTCTGGTAATAAAGACAATATGGTACTGGTGAAATGCTATACAAATAAAACCTTGGTACCAAATACAGAATCAATGAACTCACCATCACATAAATGTTCACCTGATATAGGACAAATACACCATTGAAATTTAGTGGAGGAAAATAGTTTATTATTTATAAATCTTTTAAATTTATAAATTCATTCCTCCACTCATACTCTGGAATATCAAAGTACTTCTGATATTTTTATCCGGCAATAGTTATTCTATATAATCCCATGGAATATTAGAAACAACATTTTACATATGATTGATTGATTGATTGATTTGACAGACAGAGATCACAAGCAGGCAGAGAGGCAGACAGAGAGAGAGGAGGAAGCAGTCTCCCTGCCAAGCAGAGAGCCCGAATGCGAGGCTCGAACCCAGGATCCTGGGATCATGACCTGAGCTGAAGGCAGAGACTTTAACCCTCTGAGCCACCCAGGTGCCCCTACATATGATTTAATTGTGAATCAATTTCTATGATAAACATTTTTAGTTCACATTTCACTTAGTTCAAGTAGTTCATTTTAAAGTTTCATTCCATAAAATAATACTCCTAAATCTGAAGGCAAATTTAGCAATTGCTGTGTGGGCAATGGCCAGAATCACTTACTATCTCTCAAAGGAACTGGGTTTTTCCCTACTATTTTTGTTTTCTGTAAAAGTGGATATTCTTTTGCCAATTCTTTTGATATATGCGAAACATGACAGGACTGATATTAAGATTACCACAATTATTTTTTACTATGTGCACAAAGTTAAGAATTTTCATGACAGCATTCTCTTTATATACATACTTGAGGAGTCTGGGACTGCTACCAAATATTTTAATTTGTTTGAATCTTAACCTTCCTATAGAATTTTAACTCAGAAAGGTGTACTAAAACATTTCTTACTGAAAAAAAAAATGATGAGATGAGGAAAAGTCAATTTTAACTACATTTGGATGGATTCCAGAGTAGGAAAAGTTTGAAAATCCTTTCACACTCCTGTTTGTTCATGTTGTCTATGCAGACTTGTATTAAAAAGGAAATATAGAGAGAAGACTAAAAGCTAAAGAACTATGTGGGATCAGGCCAATTACCAAGGCAATGAGATCACCATTATCAATTTCAAAACATTTGGAAAACAGCACTGTGAATGGGGAAATCCAATAAAATTTTGAGGCCAGAACACCCCAGAAACATTCACGAGTTGCTAGATACTTGTGTTAATTCACTACTCTTGCTGCATATTGTATGCTTAGCATACAATGGAGAAAGTACGGGATAAATGAAGAAGAGAATAGCAAAGAAAACTCTGCTGGTCTCCTGCATAATGTAGAGTTACTTGTGATGACTGATCCCTCCAATGAAAACAAGTGAGGAAAACTAGATCATATGCCAATAACCTATAAGTGAAAGCACTGGTGTGCCTCTGTGAAAGCTAGGGCCTCAGGATTTAGCCTGTGGGTTAAGATCCCAGAGAAAAGAGAGTCTAAGAGAAGGGAGCCCTTGTTTTTCTGAAGTCATTAGTTTATTATAGGAGCAGTGGCTGAGACTCAGAATCCACATAAGGAGTCCTGACTAGGAAGCAGACAGTCCAAGACCATGGATGTTTTGGCCAGCTTTGGATTGCTCTAAATGCCACGAAATGAAGTTCAGAGCTGCCAAAGACCTGTAGAAAAGGTCCCATATTCCAGGGGCAGGAGGGGAAAAAAAAAAACACTGAGAAATAAAACAGACTCTAGTTTCCCACCTAATGATTAACTCATTTCTTATAACGGTGCCTGTTGAGTGCATAATCAAATTATCACAAAGTCACTGAAAAGCAAAACAGCAGTTTTGGCAATCTTCCAGTGCTAAGTAGAAAAAATGGGAGTCTAGTGCCCACCCTCAAAAAGAATGGACCCAAGTATAGCTCAAATGACTTAACTGAAATCCATATGCTCCAAGACAGAACTCAAGGATATCAAACATTGTACAGGTCTTATAGTCAGGTGGATAGGAGACTTACTGGACTGGGTGCTAACTGATCCCCTATGTAAGCATCGCTTGTCTAATATCAAGGAATTTGCATGAAATACTCAGCTTTTTATTTAAAAAAAGAATGTGAGGGTATCAATATTTTTTTCCCTTTTTATTAATTTTTTCAGCGTAACAGTATTCATTCTTTTTGCACAACACCCAGTGCTCCATGCAAAACGTGCCCTCCCCATCACCCACCACCTGTTCCCCCAACCTCCCACCCCTGACCCTTCAAAACCCTCAGGTTGTTTTTCAGAGTCCATAGTCTCTTATGGTTCACCTCCCCTCCCCAATGTCCATAGCCCGCTCCCCCTCTCCCAATCCCACCTCCCCCCAGCAACCCCCAGTTTGTTTTGTGAGATTAAGAGTCATTTATGGTTTGTCTCCCATATTTTTGAAGAGTAAAGACTTTGCTAGATTTACAAGTTATTTGGGTTGCAAAATACATTTTCAAATGCTTAATTTTTAAAACCTAGTTTCAGCTCATCATCAGAGATAGAACTGAAAAATATGTCTTAATCTATTGTATTTTCTTTCAGTCAAATGAGATAATCCTTCTGAAAGCTAGTGAATCATTAGTGGTAGAATCAGAATAAAGACCATATTTAGAAAACCCTAAGTTGTACAGAAATTCAACTTGATTTTTACCTGGAATTAGGTACACTTTCAGTACAGGTAGTTTAAAATGTCATGTTGCTACTAATTTATCTTTTTAGTTTATTCCTTTTATGATTATGTTCTTTACTGAGTATTACTGTTACTATTACTATTATTTCTGTTATTCCAAGAAAATAAAACTTTAAAAACCAAGCCCAAGAAAGCTCATCAATTTACCTAAGGAACACAAGAAAAAAATGGAAAAACATGAATCCTAATCTCATTTACTCCAAGACAAGTGCTTTGAAAAACTCCAACATTGAAATACTAAATGCTTAAGCACTAATATCTAAAAATAAGAGAACTGTCACATTTGATAGAAAAACAGTTGCTGTAGCATCTGAAATCTCTGAGCCTCAGATCATAAAAAATTACTAAGTCAGGTTCTGGAAAGCCAGTGTAGAGTGAGAATGAGGTAGGGAAAATCACTGTTCACACATCGGTTCAAGTTCAGAAATAAAGAGTATGAAATCCATGTCACCAGGTCTCCAGTATAAACAAGCATGTCTGTTAGGAACCACAGAGGCCGTTCGGTGTGCACACACAAGGCATTTTTACCTTCCGGCAGTGAAGATATGTCATCACAACCAAAACAATGAGGCATTCATTGGTCAAGATACACCAACAGAACCTCCTCCGTTTTTACTAAGAAATATTCTACACGTTCTAAGGGATAACTCTAAATAAGACCAACCTCAGTAACTGTGTCAAATTTTTCCATATCCTAGGGAGTCAAGAAGGGCACACCAAAAATTAAGGCATATGCCCCTCTTACTGAGAATTCTGAACTCAG
The DNA here is from genome assembly GCF_922984935.1 of Meles meles. Taxonomy (NCBI): domain Eukaryota; kingdom Metazoa; phylum Chordata; class Mammalia; order Carnivora; family Mustelidae; genus Meles; species Meles meles. The sequence goes on along the minus strand of NC_060068.1, from coordinate 60,057,023 downwards.
TATAAAGTATGGCTCTTGTTTGCAGGGACCAAGACAGACCTGATCTAAAGGCCGTTCACTAGGAATACGGTAAGTGTATTATTTGGAAGAAGCAGAAATAAACTGGCCTAGACGGTCTAAGAAAGGAGTGATGTTCAAAGAATGTGCACTCATTTTCTTTATTCCTTAGACTGTCTTTGGTTTGCCCTAGGCTGTAGGAAAAAGTTTTCAACTGAAATGCACAGAATCTAATTTAACATGTTAAATATATAAGCTGTGGTGCGCTGGGAGAACATTAGTGTTTTTTCCAGCACTTCCCTGATTACAGGACCCTTAACTCAACTCCTTGAGCAAAGTAATAACTCTTAGTTGATTTAGAGTTTCAGAATTGTTCTGCATTTGTTTGAGGTTATCAGTTTTATTCTGAAGCTAATCTTGCAAAGCAGACACACACACACACACACACACACACGTAAGAAGTACAGTAGCTGGATCCACAAAATGAGTTTAATTTTCACTTACAGTTAATCATTATATCTCTGGTCCTTACCTTTTTTATGAGGTCTAAATCCAACCAGGATCTTACACAAGATTAAAAATTTATTTTTTTAAGGTTAATTTATTTATTTGAGAGACAGAATATGAAAGAGCATGGGGGGAGGGGCAGAGGGAGAGAATCTCAAGCAGACTCCCCACTGAGCATAAAGCCCACCATGGGTCTCAGTCTCCCTACCCTGAGATCATGAGCTGAGCCAAAATCAAAAGTCGTAAGCTCAACCGACTGAACCACCCAGGCACCTATTAGATCAAAAATTTCAAAATCAAGTTAGATTCCATCTTGTGTAGGAATTTATTATTTTCTCTTCTTCTAAATCTGTTAAGGAATAATTTTTCCTAAATAAGTAAATAAGCCCAGTTGTTCAAACCAGAAAACTACCAGTATAATCCCCTAAGTTTAAATAACCTCTTATTAAATATCTCTTTTTGATCTTAATTTTTAAAATACTCTTTGATATGTCCCCTTTCTTCCTTGCCACCTATCATCCCATTAGGTCAGCTATTATCAGCTCCCCTCTAGACGATTACAACAGCTTCCTAAATGGTTCCACACCACTCACCATCCATATGTTTCAATATGATATAAACATATACAACTCCATATGTTTGTATCAAGTACCTATAAAATGATACTTTAAAAAATGTTAATCTCATTAGTTAACATTTCACCTAGAACATGTCAACATCTTTCCAATACTCTTAAAACTAAAACACAATTCCTAACTGTGCTTTACAAGTCCCTGAATGATTTTATCACACTATGATTCCTTTTTTCATCCTGCATCCAGCATGACTCCTTACACCATCAAATCTGAATTAGGGGATGGGAATATAATTAAAGAAAGGTACATGTGGCACCTGGGTGGCTTGTTGATTAAGTGTCTACCTTTGGCTCAGGTCATGATCCCAGGACCTTGGGATCCAGCTCTCTGCGCAGTGGGGAGTCGCTTCTGCCTACCGCTCTGCCTGTTCTTTCTCTCTATCAATTAAATAAATATTAAAAAGAAAAGGCACAGAATCAGCGAGAGTATATGAGTAAGATACCCAGGATCCAGCAGATAAATGATACTGTATATGCAGTTAATATTGTAATAACATAAACACCACTACATATTCTTACACCAGTGAGCTCAATTAAATTAGTGAATACGGTCAATGATAATGATGAATATGATGTTGACAAGAACAGATTTAACAAATGTTCAATATGATAGTTTGCTAAGATCCATTTCTAAAAGTTTGACTTCTAAGAGACCGAATGGATTGAGAACATCAAGATAATAATCTCCTTGAGGGCAAGAACCATGTCTTAAGAATCCTTATGTGCACTAAAATTTAGCCCTGACTATAACTCATAAAACACAGAAGTCAATGTAGTTTTTTAGGTATGAGTTTCAACTAGCCTTAAAATGTTCTCTAAAATGCTATTGTCAAAAAGCACAAAGTTGTTCATTTCTTTTTTTTTCTTTAAAGATCTTATTTATTTATCTGACAAAAAGATCACAAGTAGGCAGAGAGGCAGGCAGAGAGAGAGATGGGGGGAAGCAGGCTCCCCACTGAGCAGTGAGCCCAATGCAGAACTCGACCCCAGGACCCTGAGATCATGACCTGAGCCAAAGGCAGAGGCTTAACCCACTGAGCCAGTTAGGTTCCCCAAGTTGTTCATTTCTTAATGAACAGAGGGAAGTTAAGTGACAGGGACAACTGCTGAGAAGGTATCCATCAGCAACAAGAAAAAATGGATTAAACGAGATTTTTAAAACACAGAGTAGCTGATTAATTTTGAAAAATAAATTCAGCTATGGCTTGTCTACAAGTCATAAATTTAATTCCAAGAACACAGAAACACTGAAGACAAAAACATTGTAAAACATTTTTAAAGCAAATAATTGTCTATCTATATTAATGATTATATAATAATAAACTTAAGTTCACCTGAAAGATAAATATCATAAACACTAAAAATTATAATCACAACAAGCGAAATTGGGAAAAACAAGAGGAAGTACCACATCTGTCAAAATAGTAGTGGAGGATTTTCACACGTGTCTCTGAATTTTGGAGGAAAAGCAGCAGAAAGAAACAGATGCAAGAAAGGGAGAGCAGGGGAAGAACAAGAAAAACGAAAAGCAAGATGAAGATTTGGACAGAGTACACGAGCTTTAATATAAATTGATTGTATAATTTTTAATTAGCAAATGTGAAATTCAAATGAGTAGCATTATACGGACCATATCCTCCAAGGACAATAAAATTAAGTTAGGAGTTTATGACAAAATTTAAAATGAAATGTATATTTAGAAATAAAAATACCTTACTTATGAATTAAAGATGAATTTATAAAAGAATTTAAAATTATCTATTAATGACTTATAAAAGCATTATATAAACATTTGTGTAATAATGAAAGAGATTATATGAATTATAGCCCTTCATGTTTACACTATGAAAGCTTAATTGGTGATAAACAACACACTGTGTTTCCAACTTAAAAGGTTAAGAAAATAATAGAATAAATATTTTTAAAAAAGAAAATGAAAAAAAATAAAAGAAGGGTCAGGAACCAAAAGAAAATAAAGATTAATGAAACCAAAGTTATTTATGAACAGGAGAGATATACCTCTAACAAAACTGACAAAGACAAATAAGACCCAGACAGTTTAATGACTCCAAAGTCAGCACAACTATAAAATTGGAGAATAAAAAGTATTACGAGTAACTAAAAACCAGAAACATATGGAAAATTTTGTGGAATATAGGTGAATAGTTTCAAAATATCAAGTTCCAGAACATTATTTCTAGTATGATAGATTCTTTATAAATTCAAAACAAATGAAGCTATTACATGTTTTAGTTCTATATAAACCATTTATATGCATCTATCTATGGCATATATACCATGTTTATTAAAATATATAATATATCCACAAGATAAAGTATATTAATAACAATCGATACATCAATAACATGCTCTATCACACTGATTTTCATTATATATTTATATACATGTGATATATGAATCATATACCTTAGTATATATTATAAATTATAAACATACACTTATATACCATATATAGCATACACATTTACATGTATATCTTATATTATATATATGTAATTTATTCAAAGTAGGGAAAGATAAACAGAAAATTCATAATACTACTCTCAGAGGAGTCACTTAATAAAAGTTGAGGAGAAGCCAATAGACCGTAGTTTTGGGTACGGTTTTCAATTCTCAGCTTGGATGACAGGCAAAATAAATGGACATTCACCTTATATTATTCAGTATTTTTTTTAATTTCTTTTCAGTGTAACAGTATTCATTGTTTTTGCACCACACCCAGTGCTCCATGCAATACCTGCCCTCCCTATTACCCACCACCTGGTTCCCCCAACTCCCACCCCCTGCCCCTATTATTCAGTATTTTTAAATAATTCAGTATAATAAAAAAAAAAACTACATATGCATTAATTATACTAGAAAGTTGTTTACTGAAGATTATGACCAATCTACTTCTGAGCTCTTAAAGTCAATAGAATTAACACTATTAATGCATTCCATTTGGCAAAGGTCTTTCAAAAATGTTATTTGTGCCCCTACGAGCTATTGTTCAGAAATGGCCTGTAAATATACTTAAGATCTTAAAAGCAAATGTGAATTGCTGGGTGAATTTGTGACTGGCAAAGCTCATTAGTTTGTCTATAATTTATGAGAAGTTTGAGAGTGCATTAAGCAATTCTTAATTTTTCAAATAGCTATAACACAGGAGACCTTACGTACTGTAGTTTTACTGGTAAAACCCTTTGAGTGCATTGTGGGTCCTTAGTAAAGTGGTTAGTGTCTACTGAGGTCTATTTTAAGAAATGTAACCTTACTCTGTAGAGATACATTTTACCGAAGCTTTAGACAAAATAAGTCAACTTATTTTTTGTTGTTATTGTTGTTAAAATCAAAGTTAATCCTGTAGCTAGATTATCTGAAAGAAAAATGCATATAATTTTCATATAAGGATCTGAATAGATTTAGTACCAGAGTCCAATATGGAGAAGAATTTTAAAAAGATGGGGTGCCTGGGTGGCTCAATTGGGTTAGGGCTTCTGCCTCCGGCTCGGGTCATGGTCCCGGGGTCCTGGAATTGAGACCCACATCGGGCATCGGGCTCTCTGCTTGGTGGGGAGCCTGCTTCCCCTGCTCTCTGCCTGCCTCTCTGCCTACTTGTGATCTCTGTCTGTCAAATAAATAAATAAAATCTTTAAAAAAAATAATAAGAAATTTAAAAAAAAGAAACAAGTTATGTATAATTTTAACTTAGACACACAAGACATTTTGAAAGCTTGGGTCAATAACTACCTGTTTGTACATATTTACTTTATGTTTTATTAAGTGATAAACTATGCATGTCATTAATTTAATAAACTGTTAGTTTACTGAGATAAGATTATATCGGCACTCACAAAAGTTTATTCATTTTGACTGAAATAGCTATTATTCTTTGTAAAGCAGTGATTCCTCATGTTTAAGAGTCTAAGTTGAATATATTCAGTTTTTCTGCCCACATCTATAGCACAATTTTTTTTCCCCCTATTCTTCTTCAGGTACAGTGGTCATTATTCTTATTCTTGTCTTCTACTAAAGGACTATTGGGGGGAAGTCTCCACTGCTGCTAAAAATCAGACACTTTGGTGACAAGCTATATAAATTGCTTGTGTTGGGTACACCTGGGTGACTCAATCAGTTAAGCTTAGACTCTTGATTCCAGATCAGGTCATGATCTCGGGGTCCTGAGATCCAGCCCCGCCTTGGGCTCTGGAGTCCACTTAGGACTCTCTCTCTCTCTCTCTCTCTCTCTCCTCCTTTGCCCTCCTGCTCTAATATTTTTTTTAATTATTATGTTACAGCAAGTTTTCAAATTCAATATTATAAAAACTGTATTACAGAAATGAACACTAGAGATAAAGAAATGATTCAAGCACTTAAAAGATTCAATTATTTACGGAACACTGAAGCTGCCAGCTCGGGCATTTTCCTATGATGGGCAGTCACGTAACTATCACATGCTCATTATAGGGTTGAGGTTCCTCAGACATCTCTTCTAGCAAGTGTCAAAATGGAAGCGAGATGCATTCTGTCTTCAAAATCTGAGTATTATTTTATTTTGTAAGCCACAAGTCAGAACGCCAAGCAAACAAACCTGAGTGTCAATCAGTGAAACAGTGAGGAAATCTTCCCATGATGGGAATTGCCACTATAAGACCTCTCTATACCAGAATGGGGAACTCTGAGGCTGCTGATTTATACTGTCAAAATCTTGTAAGGGGATCCTTAGAGTTCAAATTCCTGTTTTAATGTTATCCAAGAAAGTGTGTTTGTCTCTTGCAAAAATCCTTTTGCCTAAATACTAAACAGGATCCATTTAGTCTCTAAAGTCAAGTATGAGCCTTTTCAACTCCACATGCATTATTCTCTATATTCATTCAATTTATTCAGGTTTGCAAAAGGGAAGAGGGATCCATCTGCCACTGTGTTCTCCTGTCATATTGCCTGGTTCTTGGTAGCAAATGTTGAAAGTGTTGATTTGTTAAAAGCAAACTGTCAATATATTTACCCACTTACTTACATTACCCTATGCCATTCTGCTATTTACAGGGAAATGTGCTGCTTTTCATGTTTAATGATTATTGCTGCCTTTTTTTTTTTTTCTGTCTGTGTCTAGGGGCAAGTTTAGAAATGACAAAATGAATTGTCTGACAAGTTCTGAGTCAAAGTGTAATGTTAATTGAGGCTAAGTCATCTTTGACAGCATTAGAATTAAGAAAAGATTGATAATGAACAATGTTATTTTTTAAGCAAACTCAAGTTTTTTCATGTAGAGTCATGTAAAATATTTATTCAAATGCATTTGGATGCCTTTTGACATTTTAAGTTATTTGGAAGAGAAACATAGTAGATAAAGAATATGAGAAAATTTTTTAAAATCTAATTGCCCTCAGGTTGTTTTTCAGAGTCCATAGTCTCTTATGGTTTTGAAGGGTCAGGGGTGGGAGATTGGGGCAACCTGAGGGTTTTGAAGGGTCAGGGGTGGGAGGTTGGGGGAACAGGTGGTGGGTAATGGGGAGGGCACGTTTTGCATGGAGCACTGGGTGTTGTGCAAAAAGAATGAATACTGTTACACTGAAAAAATAAATAAAATGGAAAAAAAAAAATCTAATTGCCATTGGGCACCTGGGTGGCCCAGTGGGTTAAAGCCTCTGCCTTCAGCTTCGGTCATGATCCCAGGGTCCTGGGATCAAGCCCCACATCGGGCTCTCTGCTCAGCAGGAAGCCTGCTCCCCCCAAAACTCCCGCCTGCCTCTATGCCTGCTTGTGATCTCTGTCAAATAAATAAATAAAATCTTAAAAAAATCCTAATTTCCATGGAAGCTCTGTAATTTGTTAAGCATGTATTTCTCTCAGTATCTTATAAACTTAATTGCAAGGAAAAAAAGGGTAATGTATTTTTACTCTACATCGTATGACAGACACTACCATTTACAAATGACTAAACCTGTTTTTATTGAAATGCTTGGAATTGATAGTTAAGTGTATATATTCATTCAACAAATACTTTTTGTTTATCAGGCATGATGTGTACCCCAGAAGAGATACAACACATAGACAGCAAAAGATTTGAAAGATACACACTCACGTGTGAAATGGTAGGATAAATTTAAATGTTTGTTCTTAAACCTAAGTAGGTATTGAGATCCTGGTATTCACAGCAGATAGACCAATTATCTGCTATGTAATATGCCAAACTCAATCTAAAGGTTGCTCAAAACAGACTGCAAAATCATTTTTTAAGTTTGCACTGTGAGATAGGAAAGGAGTCTTTTCTGGAAGTCTGGCCTCAAGCTATTCTGTCAAAAATACTTTTTTTTTTTTTTTAAGAAAAACAGAAAAACTTGCTCATGACTTATTTTAATCAAAAAGAATAGAACAAAGATCAACATTCTACTGTGTGCTTTGCTTTATGGTGTCTGCCCAGGACAACAGCTTATTTATTAGAACAAATGTATTCGAGTTTAAATTTTGAAGAAGCTTTGGCACCTATAGAATGAACTACACAAAAATCCTTCCTTTATGTTCAGTCTCAAAAAGAAACACAAATATGTCCTTCTCTAAATAGGATAAAGGAAGTATGAATGGAGCCAGTTATCAAATTAATTATTTTGAATTACTGGAGAGGGATAGTTATGCTAAGGTTAAGGCAAAACATTTTATGAGAACAAAGTGGGAGACGGGAAAGCAGACTAGTAATTGAGAAGAATGGAAAGGATATGAATTGGCTTTTGTGGATAAAGGCACGTGGAGTCGAGGAGGATAAAGTTAAAGATGTTTAGCTTATTCTTATTTTTTCCTCAACAACCACCCCCATGCCCGACCCCACCTTTTGATTCTGATAGCTAAGATAGATATTTGGTTCCCACTGTTACTATCTCAGAGAAGTTCATGTGGCATGTAAACAAATGTTCCTCGCACATGGGGCCATAGATCAAAAGAAGATTCGTGCTTTAGAGAGCACCTGAGCTCGAATAGCTTTCAGAAAGTAGATGGATTTTAAAAGCATATTAAAAGACAAACTGCTTACCAAACAAAGTGGTCACTGCACAAGGCAAAGTAAGTGACGAAATTCTGGGCATGCTTCCACTAATCAGAACTTGCAAAGGCAGCATCTAATCTCATTGTTTCAAGATTTCAACATACAGTTCTAAATTGGGTAGTTCACGAACGCTAACATTATGCAGTAATTTATGCCCTCTTCCTTCCATTAGCAGGCTGTACATCTGGCCGTAATACTAGAAGCCAAGAGAGACTCCCATGTCACCAGATTACCGAGAGCCTTGCCCTGCTTACAGTTAAGAAAAATATAACATCAGCTGATCATGTAAAGGTAAATTTTAATGTATCCGGTTTTTGCTTTTAACCACATGTAATTTAGAAAACATATATAATCATTCTGTTGACTTAATCAATCCACTAAAAAAATAAGTATTATTTAATCCTGAGGGTTTTTCCTCCACTTTTATTATGATTCTGTAAGATTTTATGAATTCTAATGAAAGTTTTTTTAATATCTGCCTAATTTAACACATTGAAGCAATATTTTGCTTATAAACTAGTCTGTTCTCCAGATGGAACTCAAATTCACACCACACAGTGATCAAATAAATGACTTATTATACAGAGAAACTTATTTGTATTAAACATGGGAGAACACAGTCAGGTACAGGTCTAAGAAGGGTCCTAAAAAAGGTTCATGTTTATACACACTCCATGGAAGTTTGTACTTGTCAGACTGAGCCCCTGTAAGAGCTAAATATACAGGAAGCTACAAATTTTAGGTTAAGGAATGGTTTACAGTTAGATGTATAGACTGAAATCCCCTTGAAAATATTCTTGGGGCAACAAGAGCTCAAAGTAGCAGAACTTTATATTTAAAATCTAATAGTCTTCAGGAGACTACCAAAGAAAAAAAGGTATACCTTTTCACTGTGAGTAAACATTTCAGATAAATATGGGGACTTTTTAAAGAGTACCTAAGGAAGAAATTTCTGTATACAAATGGGAAAACTAGGTTCTTATAGTAAGTTGCTTTACATTTGGGAAAACATTAAAAAATAATTAAGTTAAAAAATCTTCATGAAACTATAAATGTCTCCTTACAAGGCTTCAAGGGCATTATTTTCCAAAAATGAAAAAAAGCAAAGGATTTTTTATTCATTTACAAAGCCTCCTTATTTAATAGACACAATTCCATTATCCTGTTTTGGTTAAAATAATTCTAACCACCCTAAGAACCGAGATTTCTATCAAATACAAAGAAGGATAGAAAAGATAGAAGAAAAAGAAAAGACAAGAAATACACATGTCAACTTAGCAACAAGGTATAAAACCTAGTCAGGAAAACTACATAATACTCCTAAAAACCAAAGATAGAGTTAATTAAATGGAAATAAATCCAATACTCATGGATGGGAAAAGTCAACAAATTAAAGATGTCAATTCTCACTAAGACAGCGATCTCAATGAAAAGGCCACTGATTGTGTGTTTGCCTCTCTGTAGTTGGTCAAAATGATAAAGTATTGTATTTGAAAAAGAAAACACACACACACAGAAAAAAGAGTAGCTAAGAAAAACCGAAAGAAAGAAGTTGGCAGGAGGTGAGAAGAGAGCTCTCCCATTCCTAGAAGTCTGGTATTGCCTAGATAGATAAATTATTGTAAAAGAATATCAAAACTGAAATTAGAAAAATATGGATATTTAGTACATGAAAAAATATATCTCAAGTAAGTTGAAAAATTTGTTGACATTTCAATAAAAGTTTTGGAAGGACTAGTGATAGAAAAATCAAGAAAATAGTCCTATGAAAACACTGGTAAACAATTAAGAAACCAAATGTATGAGAAGTTTAAATGTTAAAAAAAATTGTACATATTTAAGTACTAGTAGAACATGCATAAATAACTCTATAACTAGAACTGACAAAAACTTTAATAATTCAGAAACAACAAAGGAAAAACTGACAAATTTAATTACTTAAAAACATGGAAAAAACAACAAAATACTTGAAATAAAAACCACAATTTAAAAAATGACTAATGGGAAAAAGAATATTTGTAATTTGCATCCCCATCTAATATTAAATATCTTCTAAAAATAGAAAATAAATGGGCCAGTAACTCCATTAGAAAATTCAAGAGACTGGCTAAGAGGAAAAAGAAATGCAAAGAGCTCTTAATCACATAAAAACATTATCAATTTTCATAGAAAATAAAATGAAAATTAGCAATGTTAAAATATCGATCTTTCCTATCAAAATGGCAGAAACCCAAATTTTTGATAATATACTCTGTTGCCAAAGTTAGGGAATGTAAGACAATACAAACCTCTAAAGAAAAACCTGCCAATATTTAGCAAAAGTGCTTATGCATTTCCCACTTCCAACCAGTAATATGTCCAGTAATTTTTACCAAATTGAAAAATACAAACAAGTTATATGCATAAGACTATTCACCAAACATTTTTAATGACACTGTATCAGAAACAGTAAACGTCTCTTCAGGGGACTGTTTAAATTAAGGTATTGTCTATCCATGTAATAGAAGTTACTCAGCCTATTCAGCCATAAAAAATAGTAAGGACCACTTCTGTATATTATTATAGAGTAGATCACAAGGACATTCATTAAATCAGGAAGCAAGATGGAAAAAAAGGTGTACACTATGTTTTTTTCATATTATAGTATATATTATAAAATATATTTTAGGGGGCACCTGGGTGGCTCAGTCATTAAGCATCTGCCTTCAGCTCAGGTCATGATCCCAGAGTCCTGGGATCGAGCCCCACATCGGGCTCCCAGCTCAGCGGGAAGCCTGGGTCTCCCTCTCCCACTCCCCCTGCTTGTGTTCCCTTTCTCACTGTCTCTTTCTGTCAAATAAATTAAAATCTTTAAATATATATGTATATATATTAATTTTATATTATATATGTCAATCGTAAAGTTGACAGGGGATACTGTATAGATTTATACACACTGAATTTCATTAGATTAACAGTGGAAAACAAAAGCACACTTTAAAAAATTATTATAAGGCTTAGTAGGAATTAGATAGAAGTGACATATTAAAAAAAGCTAAAATTTTATGATACCTTGCTTTGAGGAGGACTTTGGTTTCACGTAAATATTTTATGTAATTATAATAAATAAAATCTTTAAAAAATTTTATGTAATTATAAAACAAATTAAATTTTAAATGCAATCTCTAAAAATCAATAGTTAAATAAAGCAAACTAACCTAACTATTTCAGTGGTGGCTTTACCACACAGAAAATAACTTTTCCAGTGGCTTTAAAGACATTTGTCTATATCCCTATTGACAGATACAACAACAAGCAGTAACAATAGATAGAGCTACTTGAAACTGTTTTCAGTCACCTTATTACTGATGGCCTGCTTTCTTTTCTTGTAAATGAAAATTGGGTTTGTCAAAGACTTCTGCTTCTGGCTCATTCTGTCAAGTGGCACACTTACATTTCTATGCCAAAACAAAGTTATGCAAAAAGATCCAGAAGTTCATGTTCACAGCTGACAAAAAGCAAATAGAGCAGGATGCTTAAATGCAAAGAAAAATGGCATAGTTGTCAGGAGTTCTAAGTTACTTGCCTTGTTCAGCCACTTGCTGATAAATAATAAGACCTTAAGCTTCATACCTAAGTGTTTCTGAAGCCTCTTTTTACTCATTTTAGTGCGGTGAAATCTAAGACTCATCTACCTACAGAAGTTGTTGTGAAAAATAGTATAAGAAAATGTTATAAAATATGTTCTTTGAAAGAGTTCTTGCTTTTAGCAAATTTAAGTTACCTTTACCAATGATATGGATAACAAAATCTTAAATTGATTAAAAAAAAAGCTTATGCATTCATATATATATGCATATGAATTACTTTGGGGCAATTATTTTATTTTCAGATGAGGAAGCAGATGTGGCATTTTTTTTCCCAGAATTTTTTTTTTTTTTTTTTGGAATTGAATCACAACATTTAGGCTCCCATATAAATTAGAATATGAAACAGTATTGTAGAATACTGTTAATGCAATAGTAAATTTGCAGCACCTTAAGATTCTTGCTGATAAACCAGGGGTTCTACAGTACACAAAAAATTTTGGTAGTGACAGCCATTTTAAGAGCAGGCCTCTGAACTAGGGCCTAGTGCCTCTTGGTGAGCTCTCTGTTAGTTTGCAGCTCTAGTAAAGTGCCTTATTTTGCCATGTGCTTTGCATATGAAATAGTTAACATAAAAAATTGGCTTGTTTCAATGCATGTATAACACTTACATGTGTCTATCTTATCATATTACAGGTGATTACCACATTTAAGTTGTCTCTTTCTGAAGAGGTTGTTTTTTTTTTCTTTTGCAAGGTTTTCAACAGCTACTAAGCTTTGAGACTTTTTGTTGTGATCTTAAAGAAGGCATATATATTTCTCCACCAATCACTTCTCCATTGATTTCCATTTAAGAATCACACCTCCTATATTGGCTTACTCTAAGCATAGTGAAATATTCCTTTAAATGGTTTTCCTTTACAATTTATTCTTATTCTAAGTGATTCTAACAAGGCAGCCAAGGATTTAAATCCTGTAATGAGAGTACTGATTTTGAACGCTATGAAAGCATACAATTTTTCCTAACTCTGAAGAATTGTCCTTTATATATAGGGGCTATCAGCATCATTTACCGATGAAGTTAAATCATTTGCTTTCCTTAAGAGGTCAGACTATATTTCTGACAGTTTGAATTCCTTCTCAGAAATGTATCAATATCTCACTTCAGTTTTTTTTAATTTCTTAAATATTTATTTATTTTGGGGAGAGTGTGAGAGAGAGAGAGCACATGAGCTAGGGGAAGGGCAGAGGGAGAGAGAGAATCCTCAAGCAGACTCCCTACTGAGTGTGGGAGCCCTAAGCAGGGCTCCATCACAGGACCCTAAGATCATGATTTGAGCTGAAATCAAGAGTCAGATCCTCAGCTGGCTGAGCCACTCAAGTGCTCCCTCCTCACTATAGTTTTTAAATTGCATTTTAAAAAAGTTTTATTTCCTTAACATTTGTCACTTGGTATCCAAAAGCAACTTCTCTGCATCTGACCATGCTCTTCTTATAAAACTAAATGTGCCCAAAGTATCACTTTTCTGTTTAAATTTGCATCACATGTTTTGACAGATCAAATATTCTCAGTGTTGGGAGACTCATTTAAGTGAAAATTATATTTTGATAAAGAAAGTATTTAGTGTGGAGGCCAAGAAAAACAAGGCTGTACCCACCTCGAGTCTAGCCCTGACATAAGTACAGCCATCTTGACAAAGCAAAAGCTGGCACCTCGCACCCCCTCTCCACCCGCTCCCCTCCCCTGGGTCGTATATGTGAACAAATAGTTAACTTGTAGAAATCACAATCCTGCAAGACAGGAGTCTCTCTTGGTTTACAAATGTCCCAATGCTAAATCTCACTAACAAGGACGCTTGATAGGAGGGATGTGACATTCCACCAGGAAACTCCCAATTGTCTTCATGTTAGTGCCTCATTAGAGGGAAAAATGGCCTTGGCTTGATAATAACCAGGCCTCCAATATCCTGACAGTCTTCTTTACCCTGATAGCCCTTCTGAATATCCCCCTTTGTCCTCACCCACCACTGAGTCCATCCCTACTCTGCCTTTAAAATCTACTGTAATCTGGTTCAGGGTCCAAGTCCCTACTCCGCTGCGTTGGGTATACTTGGGCCCAAGCTTAAGCATGTCACCTCAGGGTCCAAGTCCCTACTCCGCTGTGTCAGGTATACTTGGGCCCAAGCTTAAGCTTGTCAAATAAACCCTCATGCGATTGCATCGGTGCTTGGCTCCTAAGTGGTCTCTCAGATGCGAAAACTCGGGCATAACGTTTAGTTTACAACCAAGGGAATTATCTTAGATGTATGCATATAATGGTCCTTCTCTATAACATCTGTACTTAGATGATCTTCCCAGAGAAACAGATAATTTTACCATCTGCATCAACACTATCACTATAAATAGTGCACATATTCAGTAAATCATAAATGCATAGCTATTTTCTTAAAGTTTATCTAAATCTATTTCACTATGTCCTTAATTATTCTCAATAGAAGACATTAAATTGTGAAAGATTTAGCATTGTTGTTCTTACATACAGTATGAAACTCTTTATGTCTAGCTGGAAATAAATGGAAAATTATTTGTATGAGTTAATGAATTTATTTGCCCACTTAACAACAAACATATATAAATTAGCTTGAAGATTATTTTTTTAACTTGAAATTATTTTGGATTTATAAATGAGTCATAAATGTAATTAGGTTCCTCTAACGTTATCATCTTATAGAAGCATGGTAGATTTTTCAGTGCTAATAAATTAACATTAGTCTCATACTGTTAACTAAATTACAGACTCTGTTCAGATCTTCCCGTGTTCCCACTCCTTTTCTTCTGTTCCAGTATTCAATACAAGGTACCACATTCAGCCAGTGCAAATTTGACATGAATTGCAAGGAAAAGGAATAGGGCTCTCTGTATCAATTTATTTGTACAGATGCTTTTTTAATTTTAACTTTGTTTTCATTCTTTAATTTTCACTTTTGGATATTTATTCTATATGATAAATGGAAGCTAAACTATTCATGCATTTTGATCCATCTCGCTGAGATTAATAATTTTTCAGTCATATTACAGGAAAATTTTTCAGCATTGAAATTTTATGTAAACAGGTATTACAATTCATTTTCAGTTATTGTATCTCATTAGAATGATCTCTTTTTATTTAATGCATCACATCTTTTGCTCAAGCAGGCTAACTGGGAGGGATAAATTCTGTCAGCATAATTTCCCAAAATATATGACAATATAACCTCTTGAAACTGACAGGAAATTCAAAACACTTTATTTCATATAGAATAATAAATTATTTTCTGTTGTATCACATTTTAGACTTTCATTTGAAATCTAAAAATATTGAAAGATCAGTAATAACTATCCATATCCAATGAAAATATAAAATTTTATTATATTAGCCCACAATGTGGTAATACATTGCAATCATTATTAGCATTTAAGCCATTCTGTTGGTATCAACTCTGGTATCACACAGAGAAATGCACTTAGAGCCGGAAGACAAGGGCTACAAGGTATTCTTCCATTTAGTAGTTCACTTTAGATATGAGACTCAAGTCTCTGAGCTAGAACATCATAATACATGAAAAAGGAGCCACAGAAAAATTATTAAATTAACTATTCTATACAAACCTTATATAAAATAATAGTAGGGAGGAAATTGGTTGATACACTTATTTTGTACATACCTGACTCATCACTGAGCCTCAGTAATAGGCTTCTCATATTAAGGAATTTGTTTCATAACATACAAGTAAGGCAAAGGACTCATTCAAATTGGCTTTATTGGTATTAATATCACCCAAAGTAGATGGTCTGATAGAATGATGGAACAATCTGTTGAAGATTTAATAACTGTGCCAGTGGGGAAACACTTTGCCAAGATGGGTGCTCTCCTATGTAATATTTTATATACTTTGAACCAGTTGTTGATATATAATTATCTCTCATTTATAGCGAGAATATAAGTCCAGATGATACCTGAGTGACGAAAAAAAAAAAAATCCAAAGTCCGAAGTGCAATACTTTGATTTCTACAATCGTCACCTATGTGCTCTTATTCATAAAATATTGCAATGGTTAGATTTAAGTGACAATCTACACTACCACTTTACTACCCCAGTGGAATAAGATACCAGAAATCCACAGGAACACATTAGAGGAAAAATACCAAAAGCTGAGACCGCAAATAACCTTATTTCACAGATGGAATTAAGATTACTAATCAGCTGACTTCTATTTTATTTTTTTTTTAAAGATTTTATTTATTTATTTGTCAGAGAGAGAGACAGAGAGAGAAAGATCACAAGTAGGCAGAGGCAGAGGGAGAAGCAGGCCCCCTGTCGAGCAAGGAGCCCGATATGGGACTCGATCCCAGGACGCTAGGATCATGACCTGAGCCGAAGGCAGCCGCTTAACCAACTGAGCCACCCAGGCGTCCCTCAGCTGACTTTTAGATGGAGACAGGATCCTAGATTATCCAAGTGGGCTCACAAGGGTTCTTGAAATTGGAAAGATGAGCCTGAAGAGAGTCAAGAGATTTAAAGATGCTATACTGTTACCTTTGAAGACAGAGGAAGTGCTCCTGAGTCAAAGAATGCAGAGGGCCTTTGAAAGCTGGGAAAGGCAAGAAAATGGATTCCTTTCTTGAGCTTCTAGCAGGAATACAGCCCTGCTGACATTTTGCTTTTAGCCATTGAGACCCATTTCAGATTTCTGACCTCAAAAACCATAATATAATAAATTTATATTGTTTAAGCCATTCAAATTTGTGATAATTTGTTTACAGCAATAATGAAAAACTAATGCATGCATAAAATTGTTGCTTTTCAGGATGCCTTGGTGGCTCAGTCAGTTAAATATCCAACTCTTGATTTTGGCTCAGGTCATGATCTCATAGGTCATGGGATTGGGCCCCACATTGGACTGTGTGCTCAGTGTGAAGTCAGCTTGAAGATTCTCTCCCTCTACCCCTCTCCCTACCATCACTCTCACTCTGTCTCTGTAAAATAAATAAATCTCTAAAAAAAATTTTCAGCCAAAAAAAGTCATTGATAAAAAGCAATCTCATGTGGTTCAAACTATATGACAACTGATTTTTTTTTCAAGATTTTAAGTCATTTCTATATCCAACATGGGGGTCTAACTCACAACCCCAAGATCAAGAGTTGCACTCGCTACTGCCTGAGGCAGCCAGGCATCCCAACAACTGACTTTTTAATCCATTAACAGACCCCTTCATTGTTACTTGTGCATCTGTTACCATTTTGCCTTTGTGTATTTAATTTACCTTATTTGTAATGTAAACTAGACTCTTATTTCTGGGCAACTGTATGATTTCTTGATGCTTAATATTTGGAAAGGGGTCTGGATCAAAAATGTAGAGTTAATTAACAAACATTTCTAAGGTAAGGTATATGATACAGCGCAGACTAATTTTCTCAAATATATTTGCCCCAATTATTTTAAATGATAAGGGGTTTATGGTAATGGGTAGAAGATTAAAATGTAATTGCAATATGGATGAAATCTTGCTTTTCTTCCTGAAAACCCTGTTTATTATATCCACTAGGGAACTAGGATAGAGGATATACATAGCTTTAGTACTCATTAGACATCATGATATGAAAGGAATTTATAAATGCCTGAAGACTCTTCTAAATTTTCTAAATGCCAAGAGAATCTTCTAGACTTCCCAGCCAGACGTTTTCTGATTTCTTTCAAGGTATCCCCATAATCTCCATGGGCCACAGAATCTGAAATGTATGTTCAGAAGCATAGAGCTAAATTTTAATAAGTCTTTTGATGTGTTTACATGCAGTTAGTAATTTAGGTTATTTGAACCAAGCCCCTACTCAGTCATAGAAAGTCATAAGGACTTAGGAAGAACAATTGTAATATCTCTGTATTAATACTTTAATTAACCAACTTACACTATGACAAAAGGAAATCTCCAAATGGTTTTTAAAGTTACATGGGCATTTAGATTTTGCATTCTTCTACATTTCCAGAGAGATTCCTGTAATGATAAACAGACTTCTAAGACATACATATGGAAAGAAAAACAGCAGAAGGGAAGAATATTTCAAGTATTTTTAGCATAATTCTGGCCACTCTGCTAGGAAATTTTAATTTTTGAAGTATGTAAAAACAATTTTCCTGTCAGCTCTTGAAGATGGTAGGGCACATATGGGAACGACACCACACCAAAAAAATTTTAGATAAACTCGTCACAACACATAATTCAAGATGTATTTACTTGCATGCTGTCCCCAAGAAAAAAGGCTCTGAGTTAAAATAACTTGTTTGTAAGTATATTACTGTTAATATTTTAAAACTTTAAGGCCATGAAAATTTGTCTTTATGAATGAGAAAGTCGTTTAACTCATTTTCTGAAAGAATTAAGTTCCATTAAAAGAGAAGCTATGTAATGTTGATTCTTGATTAGAAATTACTCCTTGATATATTTGACCCTAGGTGATAAACATTGCGGGAAAGATTGAATTTCCATCTGTTTTCCACAACATTGGTAAAAAAATATACTGCAACTAAATGAAATATATTTATCATTTATATGCTTTATTACCCTGGGATATCCTAGCACTTTCTAACTTTCACAAGTACATAAAGATTCTATGTATTTCCTGGCAAACAAAAGCACAGAATGATCAATAAGATATCTCTTTTGATTAAATATGTCCTAAAACAGTGTCCTATTTTCCTTGTTTCTCTATTTATCCTTATTCTGTGAACTATCTCTTTCCAAACTGGAAGATTAAGCTAGTAATTGCTAATATTTAAAATCAATTTCATGGGGCTCCTGGGTGGCTCAGCGGGTTAAGCCTCTGCGTTTGACTCAGGTCATGACCTCAAGGTTCTGGGATCGAGCCCTGCATCATGCTTTCTGCTTAGCGGGGAGCCTGCTTCCCCCTCTCTCTCTGTCTGCCTCTTTGCCCATTTGTGATCTCTGTCTGTCCAATAAATAAAATCTTTAAAAAAATAAAATAAAATCAATTTCACAATAAAATATTTTCTCTTAATTCAGTAACATTTGTGATCCTGAGGTTTTATATGTAAATGAGCAATTTATATTTAAGTTTAGAAAATTACATAAAACCAAATTGCAAATTGCAATTAAAATATGACAAGGTGTATAATAAAATGCTTGCCTGAACTTTTTCTTAGGTTTATAGTAACATGTAAAAGTCACGATTACATCCTTTTAACAGTCTCTCATCAGTATCAAGCACAAAAATTTATTCTTTAAATGGTTTATTTTTAACAGGTTGCCAAGGATTAAGGGGCTCAGGGAAAATTTTATTATAGTAAAGCAAATTTTTTGGAGTTACATGACTATTTTTTTATCTTGATACAGCATTTGTCCAAATTTATAAAACTATACATGAAAAAATAATTTTATTGTGTGCAAATTTTAAAATAAAATGTTTTCAAAGTAGATGACAACTGTAATATTTCATTAAAAACCAAGATCTCTGGATAACAATGGGATATTGCACATGCTGTGTCTGAAGCTATGTTCTTAGAAAAATTATAACCTACAACAGGTTATAAATATGTAGGGGGCATATGTGTAAAATATGAATAACAACACATTTTCTCTGAATAACCTTATGTTCTTCTTAACCTAGAGAAAAAATAAAACAGTTAAGACATTTGTTGATGAATACATTATTATCAGATATTGGAATTGTTGAGATGTATGACATTTAGAAGACTGAACTATGAAAGCAATTATGAATAACTAGATATTTTATATTATTCAGTATCTTTCATACATTTTATATGACACCTTTTTCTATCTGTTCTTGTATCAATACATAGATCTTAAAATCTGAAAGGGAGAATTTTAAAAAGCAGAAAAGATTTTAAATATCACATAATTTTGTCTAAAAAACAATCAACAAAACTAAAAGGTAACTTACTGAATGGGAGAAGATATTTGCAAATGACATATCTGATGAAGGGTTAGTATCAAAATACATAATTTGCACTACTCAACTCCATGAAACAAATAATCCCTTTTAAAAAACAAGAATATATGAAGAAACACAGAGATGGCCAACAGACATATGTAAAAATGCTCAGTATCACTCACCATCAGTAAATGCAAGGCAAAACCACAGTGAGGTATCACTTCATATCTATCAGAATGGTTAAAATCAAAACCACAAGAAACAGCAGGTGTTGGTTAGGCTATGAAGAAAAAGGAACACTCATGCTCTCGGTGAGAATGCAATCTGGTGTAACCACTCTGGAAAACAGTATGGAGTGTCCTCACAAATGTAGAAATAGAACTACCCTAGGCTCTAGCATTGGAACTACTGGGTATTTATTCCAAAAATACAAAAACACTAATTCAAAGGGATACATGCAACCCTATGTTTACAGCAGCATTATTTACAATAGCCAAATTGTGGAAGCAGCCCAAGTGTCCACTGATTGATGAATGGATAAAGATGAGTGGAGTGTGGGGGGGGGGGGGAGGGCAGTGAACATTACTCAGCTATAAAAATGAAAGAAATCTTGCCATTTGCAAGGACATCGATGGAGCTAGAAAGCTAGGGAGAGTAAGTCCTTTAGAAGATAAATGCCATACGATTTATTCATATGTGGAATTTAAGAAATAAACAAGCAAAGGGAAAAAAGAACAAAACAAATCAAGAAACAGACTCTTAACTACTGAGAGCAAACTGATGGTTACCAGATGGGAGGATGGTAGAGGGATGGGTGAAATAGGGAATGGGGATTAAGGAGTGAACTTCTGGTAATGAGCACTGGGTGATATATCGAATTGTTGTATCACTATATTGTACACCTGGAACCAATATAATACTGTATGTTAACTATACTGGAGTTAAAATTAAATTTTAAAAATTAGATGATATTAGCAAATATGAATTATAAACAAAAATAAAGGAGATGGCCACATTTCTTATATTAACAATGATTATCCTCATAGAAGACTTAGTGAAAGAGATATTGAATTAATCTCTTCTTAAAACTTAGCATTTAGAAGTTCTGAGTTATCTTTTATCTTTTTTTACTTCTCTATTTTTTCCCCAGAGATAAATTTAATAGTCTATTTTTGGTGTTTATCCTAAAATGAAGACTGAGTTAGGTGTGATTTAAGTCACAACTAGCTTGAAAACTCCAAGAAAAGAGATGGAAACCATGAGAAGAAAGGCTCATTCTTGGGGGATAAAATCCACAGAGAAGTATCTAATAAATTTCTCTATCTCTGGTTATTTGACTCCTTCTAGATAGATACCTCACAATAATAATTTTTCTAAACATAAGTTTATTAGAGCACCAAAATGAGTTCTTTGGAAAGGAAAAATACAAAACAAAACAAAACAGAAGGAAAGGATATGGGATGTTGACTCAGAATCTGTGACTGTCAGTTCTGGATGTGCTATTAATTATCCATCTGATACTGGGAGCAAGTATTGAAAACTTCAGTCTCTTTATTTAAAACAGAAAGAAATTGAAGTGAACCCTCTAAAGAGTTTATTTCACTTTGGAATTTCAAATTACACTACAATGATTTTTTGTAATTGTGAAATAAGTTAAATATGATTTTTCAAACAGTACAAGATTTTTATTTCATACTTAATTTTCTAGATTTTTCTGTTCTAAATTTTTTAGTCTCATGGACTTAATAGTTTTCTCTAAGTAAAAAAAAAAGTAGAACTTGATCATTTTTTAGTATATTAAAAGAAAATATATATAATAGTCTTATATTTCAGCAGAACAAAAGTATTACTCTCCCACACACACTCATAAATATTAACTTTTATCTCTCTTTAAGTTTTATTTCCCCTTTTTTCTTGAGTGTACTTGGTTTGATAGTTGGTTGCTATATTATGGTAATACCTTTGTTATTTTCAAGCATTTCAAAAACTGTTTAAAGGAACATAAATACAGTTGTTCTTTCTTTGTTAGAATAATCTTCAACTTTAAAAGTTTCTTTTCCATGGAGCCCCAAACCTTATCAAAGCAGAAAGTCATCCTTCTTATAATAATTTTGGATTCAACATCTGTGGCAAGTTCCATATAGGCAAATACAAGTGAAATGCTCAAAATGTAATTTTCATTATGATTGCTATTTCAGGAGGCGTTTTTCAATATAAAATATTTTTAAAAGGTGATTTAACCTTAGGTTAGCATTAGTTCTTCAACCCACAAACCCCTAAGTACCTAGTGCATCACAGAAATGATTATGCTATCTTCTGCAATCGTTAATACTATGTGTCAACTTGACAGTGCTAAGAGATGCTCAAACTATACAGAAGTCAGTTATCTAGCAAATTCAGTATACGTTTATACTGTAAGTCATTCTGAATGAAGATGACCCTATGAACCCACGTTCCTTGTATGTTCAATCAGTTTTTGCCCTGAAGTATTTGAGTTGGCAGTTTTACTTATTTTTGTTAAGCAAAAGTAAATTGCCCAAAAATCTTTCTTTCCATACTGTTGCTTGATATTTCACATACTCTTGGCTTAGAGAAAAACTCAAGGTGTTTCCTTCAAACTCAGTGCAGGATAAAGAATGGATTATGCTTCAAGTGCTATTAATTATCTTACTGGCCACTGGATATCTCCCCACTTCAAAAGTTATCCAATCCCAAATGACAATATTGTACAAAGTGAGAAAACTTCACCTACATAAATGCAACATTTTATTCAGAAGTTATCCTGCATTTTCTTTATTATTACTTCTGTTTCCCATCTAGAATTGTTCCATTTTTAAACTTAAATGATTTATATGTACTTTCAATTTTATACTAATTTGTGTATTTAAGAAAATCATTATTCTATTTAATGATAAAATATAAGCAATTTGAAGATTTTGTATACCCCACATAATCACTAAGTATCAAATCAACATTGTAGCCCATACTGTTGCCCCTGCCCAGATCCCCTTCCACAATCACATTTTACAATGAAGAATGTCTCTAAGGAACATACAACTTTCTATCTGAGGGACATATTATATTTTGTTTTTCTTGATAGAGGAGCAAACTTATTTTCAGTCAGAACAAGCCAAAAGTGTCAGACTTATTGACTCAAATAAGACTCAACTAATGACTAACAGGAGAGAGTAGATGAACATACCAGTTTCCTATGCTTTAACTGATACTATTCTAAGATGCTTTTACTAAAATCTAGAGTTCCCCACCTGGATGAACTTCAGTTTCTGCACGATGTTGGCTTCCTTCTTGCTATTCTTACCCTTTACCTTATTGATATTTTCTAGAATCATTTCTTAAAAAAAAAAAAAAAAAAGCTTGACTTTACTCAAACTCTACTTCAAGGCCTGCATCTGGGTAGCCTGAACTAAGATATTATTCATTGAAAAAATAAAGAAGAATAAATGAATAACAACTGAAATTGAGCATTGTACTACAGAGAGATACTGAAAACCTCAAGGTAGGTCTTGGGAGTAGGCTTTGGGAGCCCCAGTGGGATTGGAAACAATTGTCTAGGAGAATGTAGAAAGAGGAACATGAAACAACAATGAAAACCTTCATGATAGCTATCTCCTTGCCATCTCTTTCACAGATCTGAAAAAGATTATTCTGATGCAGTCCTGGGCTGGATTAAAAATAGAGCCTGATTATCTTACTATGATATAGGCATTGCTATAAGATATTCAAAATGTGGTATATGGATGAATAATCATTGTATGGATCAAAAAGCCCTATATAATTCTAAACTCAGTATGAAGTGACCTGGACATCCACTTGCACATTAGTGAACACCTGCAGAAAATAAGCTGTGATTGATCCCCAGTAACTACTCCATGCCATGTTACACCATACCAAGACCAAGTGCTTTATAGTTTTCTGAGGACAGAAAGCGTAGGAAACTTATTTTTATTGTCCCACTTTGACTGCAACAGAGGAAGGACTGACTGTGTATCCCCTTAAATCCCTTCTAAGAAATTTATTTTGCACTTGATGACAAACTATGACTATAACTCAAATTATTGCTCTTAAGGTATGAAAGCATCCTATATTGTAGAAGATAAATAAATGGTTTTCTAATAAGTAATAAAAGCATATCTGCTTAGTACCTAATATGGGTATATACTTCTAAGTATTAACATAATGCCATCACTTAACTATACCTTGAACACATTTTGTTGTTGATACAGTCTTTAATATCAAGAGAGAAATATTTTAAAACATAATCAGTGTATTAAGATACAAAGCAAAATGAATTACATGTTTAAAAGTCCTACTGCAATGAGGTCTGAATTTGCTGATAGGCATTTCAAGGCACTAAAAATGATTCATGGAGGAAACATGAACCTGGAAACTGACAGATTTGATTGAAGGGTAAAGACATACCAGGGAAAGTGTGCAAGACAAACAAATGCTTTGTAATGGAAAATCTTGAACAGACTGAATCAGTTGAGACTTGAGAAGAAGAGGAATGAAACTTGCTTCTTTCCTCACTACTGGTAGAATGAGCTGGGACTTTCATAGTATGCACAAACCATTCAGGGAAGTCTGGGAAGAGAGAGAAGTAGTAAACTCTACCTGAGAACTATGACATTCTAAGCATCACCTGGGATCCTAAGATACACTAACTCACTTACCTAATCTTTTGAAATAAATTTCATAGTCTGAATTTTGAATCTAAGGTAACTAAGTTTCCTATAAGTAAGCCCATTTGTTCTACGGAACTCTCCGAGCCCACATTAGAATTAGGAGTCTAATTTAGAATACAATGACACAGCTTTCATGAACTTTCATGAACTGCCATTTAATAGAAAAGGGTCCAATAATAAAGACAAAGGAATTAATTCCAATAACTAGCGAGTGAACATTTCTATGGAGAGGTACAAGGAAAGAGCAAAGACACTGTCCATGGAAGTCTTACATTTAACAATAATTTGATCCATAATCCAGACTTTCGGAATCTTCAAAACGAGTCCATTTACTCTTAAGACTTTTCTTTTTTCTTACAGTGTAACTATCAATCCAGAAATGCTCCCTCCTTGCCCTAGAGTCTATGTGATTCTTTTTTTTATTATTATTATTCATTTATTTGAGAGAAAGAAAGAGAGAGAGAGTGAGTGCACAAGCATGGAG
This sequence comes from Meles meles, assembly GCF_922984935.1. Classification (NCBI taxonomy): domain Eukaryota; kingdom Metazoa; phylum Chordata; class Mammalia; order Carnivora; family Mustelidae; genus Meles; species Meles meles. Next base: position 60,032,144 of record NC_060068.1, on the reverse strand, counting down.
ACTGCCAGACAGAGAAAGAAGCAGGATCCTCACTGAGAGGGGAGCCTGATGTGGACTCAATCCCAGGACCCTGCGATCATGATCTGAGGTGAAGGCAGATGTTCAAACAATTGAGCCACCCAGGTGCTGCTATGTAATTCTTAAGAATTCTTCTTTTGCACTTTTATTTATTGGATTTTGAAATCTGCATGAATTGATTTTAAAAAGTGGGGGGGGAATCACAAAAAAAGTTAGAATAAAGAACACATGATGAAAGGAAATCCCATCACACATAAAAAATATTAAAATGGAAAGCTGGTGAAAAATCATATTTGCCATGCAAAGCCTAATCATATTATTCAAGTATTTTAACAGGTGTTGGAAATACCATATGTAAGATCTGTCAGTCTTAGCTGCATCTTACTCTGTTTAATTACGGTCTACCTCAGTAAAATTGATTCACCACCTTAACTACAGTGCATACAGACTATGCAAGTGGTGAAGAAAAAGGAATGGTGGTTATAAATTACCTATGTAAATGTCTTTAAGAAACTAGCACATAGCAACACTTTTTATTTAAAAATGAACAAGATAAATTATTATCATAAAAACAGTTGATAATAATTTAAAACCACAAAATACCCTTACAGCCAAAAAGCTAAAGAATCGTAAAAAATGAATTAAAGCGAAAAAACAATTTACTACTACTGAGCCTACAATAAACATATATTAAAATAAAGCATTTAGACTCCTATAACCCACATAATTATGTACTGGATATACTTTCATGATTCACAAATTATATATGATCAAAGCTACTAACTTTTCATTGATTTTGTAAAACTAAGTGTTTTTCACTGTTTATTTCAAATTTGAATGCATAAAAGCAAATTCAAAGGGCCAAGTAAAATTTTCACTTGGATGTGATATGAAATTTTTTCCCAGTTACTATTTAAGATAGATCCAAACATACATCTGATGTTATTTACTAACAGCCTTTAGAGATTATATATATTAACTCAAGCACGTTAATATTTTCATGTGATCTTCATTAAATTTCCAAAGATGCTACAAATCTACTTTTATATTTTCCTTTATCTTCCTGGAAATTTAATTAGAAGGAGTAGGAGACAAGTATATAACAAATATTGCTGTTTTCCTACTCATGAATGGATTAAGCCCATCTTCTTTATTGGGCATAAAGTACGTGTGCTATCATTACATTTTTAAAACAGTACTTAGTGCTTCTATTGTTTTCATTATTCTGAATAAAACCACATCCTTTAAAGTAATTATTCAATTAAAAAGAAGAAACTGGCATATTGCAAAGGTTAATACACGCCAGCAGGTCATGAAATCAAAAGGTAAATATCTTTATCTTGGGCTAATATGAAAACACATAGAAGGGGTGTGTCACTCTAAGTTATTTACAGTGGGTACTAATTAAGCCTGATTTATTACTAATTATGCCTGATTTATTGGTACAAATCACTCTTCCTGAATTTCTACTAGCTCTATAGAAACTTCCTAAGAGAGCAAGAGGATGGATATTAGATACTCTTTTTAATCTCCAAGAAAGTAAGGCTCATTCATCTTAAGTACCCATTATGCTTTCTCTTCCTTGAACAGGATTTTTTTTTTCCTTTACATACATATATTGACACAATTACTATAGTCTTCTGATTTCAGTCAGGAAATGTGCAAAAATGAAAAGAGGGTTTTCCCACTGGGAAAATGTCAAGTTAATACTTCCCTTTAAAGAAGCAACCTGAGACCACAGGGCAACCAAATAACTTGAAATCTGGAGCGAGACAAGACACTGCACCGAGTGACCAAATCCAAATGCAAAGTATTGGATCACTAGAGGCAAATGATGCCAGATAGCATGTAAGGTAATGATGTACAGAGACCAGATATACCCTCCTTCTGGAAATAACCAAAAAGTAGACAGATACATGATACAACATTAAGCAAGATGCTGTACACTAGGCAACAAAAGCGATCCATAAGAGTTGGGAACAGATCCAAGTGAACGCTACAGTCTTGACTCAGTATATGGAGTTTCCAGGTACAGTGCAGAGAGCAGGAGCCCAGCTGGTACCTAGTGGGCTGGAAGGATAGAGCTGAAAATCTGGGGAAACTAAAGAAGCTGGAGCTCTTAGACAGAGTGTTGGAGAAAATGCGCCATGCAGGGAACGAACCACAGGCATGTGTAGAGTCTCATTCGAGAATTTGCAGGGATCGCTGCATTCCCGTGAGGAAACCACTACAAGCCAGGGAAAGAACCATCCAAAAGGACAAGAATAACAGTACCCAATGCTCATGCTCCGCTAGAAAGAGTGCCTGTCCCACCAGCCAGACTGAAAAATTTAGAATACACAGGGCACTTGAGTAAAATATTTACATCATGCTTCCCTTAGTAATGGGGAATAATTAGTCATAGACTGCTCCCACTTGGCAAATCTCAAAAGCAAGACCTGAAAGATTTAACCATTTTCAAGTTAAGGGCTCCCCAGAACACAGCCTCAGTTTATGCGTAGGAATATCAACACATTCAGTAGTCAGAAAGATAAAAATCAGGAAGCAGGACAATCTGACCTCTCTGGGAGGAATCCCCCCGCTCTGTTATTTTGTCACATAAAATATAACTCCTTGGATTTCCCAAACCTTAAGTTATTTCCTAATTACAATTGCACTGTATCCAGGAAGCAAGTTGGCGCAATCATGGGAATCAGCTCATTTATCTTGTCCCCCTCTTAGATGTTACTGTCCTGGGCTGTTTCCAACATCTGGAAACTGCTCGCTTATATAGTGTGTCCAGTTTTCTTTGGTTAGCAAATGAAGATAAATCTGACCCCTGTTCTTTCATTTTCAAAATAATTTTGACTTTTAAACTAATACCTGAAAACTAGAGAATGCAAAAAAAATCGTAAATTTGAAAACAATCAGAAAACAATGAAATTTTATTTTAAAAAATTAACATAAGCACATCGAAAGGAATAAAGAAACTGATCCAACTAACATTTGATGAAAATTGTATATGTAAATCCTTAAAAGAAATCTATAAGCAGATATTGAGCTCTATTTTAAAAGGTTTATTTGCAGTGATTTTTGTTAGTTTTAATGTATTCTGAATATAAGGAGTCAGGTTTCTCACAGTCAGAGAAGAAAGATACACATATGGAAAAGTGGAAAGACAGAAGGAACCTTGTGATGTTGAACTGGATTTGGAGGTAGCTTTATGAATTCACAATATATTAGATAGGTAGGTAGATGGATATGCACATAGAGATATACATACATATACAGACATACACATACATTTATATGCATATATGTCTATGTAGATGTGTATGTTTTCCCCTTAGTTCTGTCTGCTGAGAAGTTTTAGGAGCAATGAAACCTCAGTATCCCTGAATACCCCTAAGGCTTTGTTTATACTTTGTTTCTACTCAGTAAAGCATGGAAAGGAAACTGGGCTCCTTTAGGGAAGACTATTTCCCAGGAATGGGACAGAGAAAATGAAAAGGAGGCTATACAAGCTTCTGCTAAAGAATAAAGTAAGAGGACGCCTGGGTGGCTCAGTGGGTTAAGCAACTGCCTTCGGCTCAGGTCATGATCCGGGAGTCCCAGGATCAAGTCCCACATTGGGCTCCCAGCTCCATGGGGAGTCTGCTTCCCCCTCTGACTTCCTCTGTCATGCTCTCTCTCACTGTCTCTCTCTCTCTCTCAAATAAACCAAATCTTTTTAAAAAAAAAAGAATAAAGTAAGAGTAGTATATTCAACGGAAAAGGAAATGCTCAATGAAGCGGGTATGTCAGAAGGACACACAAGAGGGTTGGAGGAACTTTCATGTACCAAATCCAGTATGATTTTAGTATTGAAATAAATAACTTATAATCTTTCAAATATAACAGGAATCCTTAATTTTACAGTGACATTAATTAATGAGAGAAAGGAAAAGTTCTTTGCAATAGAATGCTTAGTATAGAAGATAGGACATGTTTTGCAATCACTGTATTGCAAACTTACTAGTAATACTTCGTTCGGGCAGGTATCATCAATAGATACTAAAACGAATGGGTTAAAGATTGACAACAGTTTATCTATGCAGTCTCAAAATATCTCCCCTCTAATACAAAGGGAAACAATTGTGAACTACAGTTCAAACGACCTGGCCCCGCAAACTTCAGCAGAATTAACCTCACCATATTGGCCAATATTCAGATGTGTGTGTCCCTAGATCTAATTTGCCAAGAGAAACACAGAAATGCTTTTGGGATATCCTTGTGAAAGGATCACAAGAATCAGATAATGAGGAAACATCAGAGAAACCCTAGTTAAGGAACATTCTTCTAAATAACTGCCCTGGTCTCGAGACAATGGATTGTTGCATACAATTGATCACTGTTGTGTTTATGCATAAAACGTCCTTTTTATAGGAAGAATGCGCTATAGCATTTGAGGGTATAGCATTACGTTTGCCACTTACTCCCAAATGGGTCATAATGTTACACACACACACACACACACACACACACACACACACACACACACAGAGAGAGAAAGTATTCAGTAATATGTTAACATTCAAGCAAGCTGGGTAAGGAGTAAAGAGATTATTTTCGGTACTATTCTTGTAACTCTTCTGTAATTTTGAGATTATTCTTAAAAAAGTGAAGATCCAAATATATAATATAATTAAAGGTAAAAATAAGAAATAAAGCCTTTATGTTTTCAAATATTTATTTCATTTAATAATGTTATCATGGAGCAAATTTTGTCCTTTTTACAAAAAAAAAAAATCTTACAAATATGTTTGTGGTGTAAAGAAGTTGAAAAACTGCATAATCTGTTCTAAATCACATTGGAGATAATTTGTTAAAGAATGACCAAAGCATCTTGATCTAAGTCAGTAACCTTATAAAGATTACAAGAAGAATAAAAGGATATTGGGTATTTTTTTTAATGTGGAAAGAGATGAAAAATCTCATCTAGACCTCTAGATATTTTTCAATGGTATACTTTGAATTCAGGGATTTATGTATAATTTTTATAACGAAACATATCCTAACATTCCAAGTTAGATTTTTCCAGAAATTTTCTGCAAGTGTTTAGAACTTTACACTTAAATTGAGATAACGGTACTAGCAAGAAATATTTGTTAACTTACACATATTTGTCATGCACTAATGGTCTACTTTTAATCAAATCATGCACCATTCTTCTCAAGCCATCTTTAGCATTAACAGCCTACTGAGTGGTTTTGATTTTGCAAGTTTATTATAGTTCTCCATCCCTGAATTGCTCTCACCTTTTCTGGGCATCTTTCCTTCCAAACATTTACAAGACTTTCTTCTGTCTTCAAGTTTCATCAGCTCTCTGCCCAAATGCCATGTTTTTAGTTAAGTATTCACTGACTACACTCTGTAAAATACTGTCCTTTTTGCATCCATCTCCATAAATCAACCTTATTGCCCTTTGTCTCACATGAAGCTCATTATACATTTACCATTATCCTTTCAAAGACACATAGTCTGCAGGAGAGTTAGAAACAAATGAACCAAATGTTCAAAATTAACCCCAAATCCAATAGCATTGCTATGGACTTCACCAAGATACCTTTTAAAAATCATTTCACTGAATGTTGTGCCAACAATTATTTAGGCATTGGTTTTACATTTTATTTTCTGTGATACCAATAATGAAATACAACAAAACTAATAATACTTTTTCTGGCTCTATGTCAATGTTTTTGTTTTGTTTGTTTTAAAAATTTTATTTATTTACTTGACAGAGAGAGAGAGATCACAAGCAGACTGAGGCCAGCAGAGGGGGAGGGGGGAAGTAGGCTCCCCACTGAGCAGAGAGCCCAACACAGGGCTGGATCCCAGGACTCCGAGATCATGACCTGAGCCTAACCCGCTGAGTCACCCAGGCACCCCATCAATGTTTGTTTTTTTTTTTTTTTTTTTTTTTTTTTTTCCGTTTTGGGTTATTTTTGACTTTCTTTTTTTTTTCTTTTTTTTTTTTTCATTTTATTTATTTTTTCAGTGTAACAGTATTCATTCTTTTTGCACAACACCCAGTGCTCCATGCAAAACGTGCCCTCCCCATTACCCACCACCTGTTCCCCCAACCTCCCACCCCTGACCCTTCAAAACCCTCAGGTTGCCCCAACCTCCCACCCCTGACCCTTCAAAACCCTCAGGTTGTTTTTCAGAGTACTATGGACATTGGGGAGGGGAGGCGAACCATAAGAGACTATGTACTCTGAAAAATCAATGTTTGTTTTTTATAAAGATGTTCTTCGGACCATAAGACAATGGCTAACCTTCAAACTTCTGTCAACAAGGCAAGGAAGTGGGTGATAAAGAAATCAATGTATAGGCCATTGAACAGGACCAGTGCTCTGAGCCAAAGTTAGTTTGAAAATTCATTCTCTTGTGCTAAGTATTTCAGGTGACAGGGGTTGAATTCAATACGCAGATTGCTTTGGGTAATACAGACATTTTAACAGTTTTTGTTCCTCTAATCCTTGAGCATGGAATGTCTTTCCATTTCTTTGTGTCATCTTCTATTTCTTTCATTAATGTTTTCTGGTTTTCAGATCACAGGTCTTTCATCTCATTGGTTAGGTTTATTCACAGGTATCTTATTATTTTGGGTGCAGTTGTAAACGGGATTGATTATGCAATTTCCCTTTCTGCTGCTTCACTGTTAGTGTGTAGAAATGCAACCAATTTCTACACATTAATTCTGTATCCTACGAGTTTACTGAATTCACTTACCAGTTCTAGTAGTTTTTATTGCAGTCTTTACTGTTTTCTACAAAAGACCCCAAACAGCCAAAGCAATTTTGGAAAAGCAAAACAAAGCTGGAGATATCCTAATTCCAGACTTCAAGTTATATTACAAAGCTGCAGGAATCAAAACAGTATAGTAGAGGCACAAAAGTAGATACACAGATCACTGGAATAGAACACAAAACCCAGAAATAAACCCATAATTATATGGTTAATTAATCTTCAACAAAACCAGAAAGCATATTCAATGGGGAAAGGCTCCTCAACAAATGGTGTCGAGAAAACTGGATGACAACATGCAAAAGAATGAAACTGGACCAGTTTCTTACACCAGATGCAGAAATAAATTCAAAATGGGTTAAAACCATAAACATACTAGAAGAGAGGACAGCCAGTAATGTCTCTGTCATCAGCTATAGCAACATTTCTCTAGAGAGATCTCCTGAGACAAGGAAAATAAAATAATTAGAACTATATTAAAATAAAAAGTGTCTGCAAAACTGGCAGCATCACGTTGCCCGATTTCAAGCTTTACTACAAAGCTGTGATCACCAAGACAGCATGGTACTGGCATAAAAACAGACACATAGACCAGTGGAACCGAGTGGAGAGCCCAGATACGGACCCTCAACTCTATGGTCAAATAATATTTGACAAAACAAGAAAAAATATACAATGGAAAAAAGACAGTCTCTTCAATAAATGGTGCTGGGAAAACTGGACAGCTATATGTAGAAGAAGAAACTCGACCATTCTCTTACACCGTACACAAAGATAAACTCGAAATGGATAAAAGACCTCAACGTGAGACAGGAATCCATCAGAATCCTAGAGGAGAACATAGGCAGTAACCTCTCCGATATCAGCCACAGCAACTTCTTTCAAGATATGTCTCCAAAGGCAAAGGAAACAAAAGTGAAAATGAACTTTTGGGACTTCATCAAGATCAAAAGCTTCTGCACAGCAAAGGAAACAGTCAACAAAAACAAAAAGGCAACCCATGGAATGGGAGAAGATATTTGCAAATGACAGTACAGACAAAAGGTTGATATCCAGGATCTATAAAGAACTCCTCAAACTCAACACACACAAAACAGATAATCATATCAAAAAATGGGCAGAAGATATGAACAGACAATTCTCCAATGAAGACATACAAATGGCTATCAGACACATGAAAAAATGTTCATCATCACTAGCCATCAGGGAGATTCAAATTAAAACCACATTGAAATACCACCTGACACCAGTTAGAATGGCCAAAATAACAAGGCAGGAAACAACGTGTGTTGAAGAGGATGTGGAGAAAGGGGAACCCTCTTACACTGTTGGTGGGAATGCAAGTTGGTGCAGCCACTTTGGAGAACAGTGTGGAGATTCCTCAAGAAATTAAAAATAGAGCTTCCCTATGACCCTGCAATTGCACTGCTGGGTATATACCCCGAAGATACAGATGTAGTGAAAAGAAGAGCCATCTGTACCCCAATGTTTATAGCAGCAATGGCTATGGTCACCAAACTGTGGAAAGAACCAAGATGCCCTTCAATGGACAAATGGATAAGGAAGATGTGGTATATATACACGATGGAGTATTATGCCTCCATCAGAAAGGATGAATACCCAACTTTTGTAGCAACATGGACGGGACTGGAAGAGATTATGCTGAGCGAAATAAGTCAAGCAGAGAGAGTCAAGTATCATATGGTCTCACTTATTTGTGGAGCATAACAAAGAACATGGAGGACATGGGGAGATGGAGAGGAGAAGGGAGTTGAGGGAAACTGGAAGGGGAGATGAACCATGAGAGACTATGGACTCTGAAAAACAACCAGAGGGTTTTGAAGGGGCGGGGGGTGGGAGATTGAGGAACCAGGTGGTGGGTAATAGGGAGGGCACGTACTGCATGGAGCACTGGGTATGGTGCAAAAACAATGAATACTGTTATGCTGAAAATAAATAAAAATAAAATAAAAGTTTCTGCAATGCAAAGTAAGCAATCAACTAAATTAAAAGTCAACCTCCTGAATAGGAGAAAATATTTGCAAATGACATATCTAGTAAAATGTTAATATCCAAAATATACAAAGAACTTATAAAACCCAACACCCCAAAGCAAGTATTCTTTTAAAAAATGGGCAGAAGACATACACAAACATTTCTCTTAAGACATCCAGGGGCACCTGGATGGCTCAGGTAGTAGGCATCCATCGGTCTTTGGCTCAGGTCATGTTCCTGGGGTCCTGGAATCCAGTCCTGTGTTGGCCTCCCTGCTCAGCAGGCAGGCAGTGTCTCCCTCTGTCCCCTCCCTCCCCCTGCTCATGCTCTGAAATGAAATCTTTAAAAAAAAAAAAAAAAGAAGAAGACCTCTAGGTAGCCAACAGACACACATAAAGATACTCAGTATTCCTCATCATCAGGAAAATGCAAATCTAAACTACAACGAGGTATCATCTCATACTTGACACATGCCTAAAATAAAAAATACAAGAAACAAGTATTGTTGCTTTTTCTCCACAAACTTGACCTCTTGCACTGGTGATGGGAAGGCAAAGTCATGCAACCACTCTAGAAAACAGTATGGAGTTTCCTCAAAAAGTTAAAAATGGAACTACCCTATGATCCACTAATGGAGCTACTGAGTATTTGCCCCAAAATACAAAAACACTAATTCAAAAGATACATGCACCCTTAGTTTATAGCAGCATTATTTATGAGTTATGGAAATAGCCTGTGTCTTATCCATAGATGAATGGCTCAAGATGAGTGGTATATTTACATGATGGAGTATTATTCAGCCATAAACAAGAATGGAATCTTGCTATATGCAATGATATGGAGCTGGAAAGTATAATGAGTTGAAATTTTTTTAATTAAAAATATATCCAACTTTTTTTTTTTTTTTAAGGACTCTATTTCTTTATTGGGGAGAGAGAACACAAGTGTTCATGTGTTGAGTTAAGGGGCAAAGGGAGAGGGATAAGCAGACTCCTCACTGAGCAGGGAGACCAGCACAGGGCTTAATCCTAGAACCCCAAGATCATGACCTGAGCGAAAAGGCAGACACTTAACCCACTGAGCCACCCAGGCATCCCTATCTAACCTTTCTTTTATTTAAATGGTAGAAAAAATTAGGATTGTAATTGTGTTAAAATACCAACTTTTAAAGATATATATACATGCTAAGGTTAACTTTGGGGGAAGGGGGGAAACAACCTTAAAATTTTATTATGCCCACAGAAAGAAACCCTGATAAAGTCATAAAAACCACAAACACACACACACAAACACACCGATTTTCAAAGGAACTTAGTCTTTTAACAAAAATATTCTATAATTATTTGTGAGGTAAAATAGAATTTGGAAAAAGAACTATTTGTGACACATTGTTCAGACTGTTATACAATAGATGAGGAGTTAGAATTTTAACACTCTAAATGGTTTTATCAAATTAAGTTGTGTCTGGCTGGCTTTAATTTGAACTTCTGCCCTGCATGCTTTTGCCAAATTTCAAATTGATCTTAGAACGTTTAATGTATTTGTCTCGGATACTTTGAAATTTATTTTAACCAAATAGGAAATTAAAATAAAATTCAAAATGATTTGGCCCCCTTGCTTTCTATCACCCTCTCTCAAAGATTCCATTTGCCTGTGTAAAATCCACCCAGCCCAGCTTTACCTAATTTGATGATGGAATTGGAATCTGTTTTGTTCTGTGTTTATTGAATTAAAATAGGAAGAAATAATGGACTCTATTCACCAGCTCTGGGCTTTGTTTAAAATAGGACCACCTCCTTGGGAGCTCTGCCATCCCTGGCTTCTTTGTCTCACTTCTGCGTGACTACGATTTGGCTCTGCGACGTATTTCTGCTTATCCAGCTTGTTTTGCTTGGTTGTTCAATGAATAAGCATCTGACTCTGTCTTTATTTTATTGAAAAATCCTGCACCGCTTTTGGTTTTGCCAGCCAGAGGAGTAAAAGGACATACTCTAAGCAAAATCTGGGGCGCATTTGATAGCTTTAGTGAATAACTAGTGAGGTTTTATTTCAAATGATTCATGCAAGCTTTGAAAAAACACTCGTAAGTATCTAACTGGGAAAAGTAAATGTATATTTTGTCAGACCATATGGTTATGAGCTGCCCTACATTTAAATGTGTGGGAAATGGACACACTGGTCTAATTAAAATCATTACTTTCAAGATAAGAATATGAGTTACAGTAGTATAAACCTATTACCAAATGTCTTGAATATTTTGCTAAATTTTAAGGGTGGTCTACTGTTAACTTCTTAAAATTTTTGAAGGACACGATGGCCACTGATCACATGACAATGGTGGGAAGAGATTTCTTTTAAAACCTACAGTAGGGGGCGCCTGGGTGGCTCAGTGGGTTAAGCCTCTGCCTTCAGCTCAGGTCATGATCCCAGGGTCCTGGGATTGAGCCCCACATTGGGTTCTCTGCTCAGCAAGGACCCTGCTTCCCCCTCTACATCAGGCTCTCTGCTCAGGGGAGCTTGCTACCCCCTCTCTGCCTGCCTCTCTGCCTACTTGTGATCTCTGTCAAATACATAAATAAAAATCTTAAAAAAAAAAAAATAAATAAAACCTCCAGTAGTAGTGGCACATCTTCCTTCTTTGACAACTGAGGCTAGAACATGGAACTGTCTTGTTTTTAACTTTTTCATGTGTGAGATGTTCAGCCAATAATGGAGGACCTACATAAGACAAACAGAAATTTTTCTCAAGTTTTTTTTGTTGTTGTTGTTGTTCCCTTCAGCTATACTCTTCGAGGTCCTTTTATGTATTTTCTAAGTACCTCTAGGCCCTTCTTTTTTCTAATTCTGTACTCAATACATGAAGGCACTGGTCCCCTTTTAAGTCTTTTCCAAGGCCCTTACGTCTCCATGGTAAGAAAAGGATATTCTCAGCTTAAAGGCACAGAAGTTATTTTAGTATAAGGAAAATATTACCCGAAAGTTTATCAAAATATTTTAGTATCAGTGCCAGGATTCCCCTTTTTACAGTAAGTGGATTTCTGACAAGCTAAGGAATCTTAAAGAAAAACAATTATCAGCTGAGTTTGTACCAATTTAGGACGTTTTGACCATATATGTCCACCAAGTGGTCACATATAGGAGATGGAAAAATGTTCCACCATAAGCTATGTCCAAAAGTAGATATTGCTGTCCCTGGTTTGTATCTCTTTCAAGGAGAACCTTACTTCTATGCAACTCTTAAAAATCTCATTTCGTTTCTGGCTTCTTCCTAAACAATAACGGAAGTAGCCAGTCAGGAGAGACTGGATAAATCAATTTTAAAATAAACCAACCTTATTTTGGGAAATCCCTTCCTAATCTTCCTGTGGACATTTGACACTTGAAGATGTGTCATCCCTCATCCCGGGCAGAATCAACCTTCTCGAAATGTCATGGAACATGGTCACGCTGACATCCAGAGGCATGTAGTCTATGTGCACCAAGTGAAAATGGTGAAAAGCCCATGATAATAGGAGAATACAAATTCTTATGCAGTGAGCCTTTTCAAAGACATATAAAAGGGAAATATCTGTAATATTACCTTAAAATGGCAAAAGGGAACGAAACTATCATAGCTACAGTAGTTAAATGACCCTACCGACACTTGTCCTTCTATAATCTCCTCCCCTTAGCATGGGTGAAATCTGTAACCACAATAAGTTATTATACATTATATTGCAAAAGATTTTATAGAAGCAATTACGGGTATTAATTGGTTGACTTTAGGTTAATCAAAAGAGATTATCTACGTAGGCTGACCTAATCACATGAGCCCTTTAAATCTAGGACTAGTGGTAAGCGACCAAGAAAGCCTCAACTCTACAACAATCTGAAACCCTACAAAATCTGTGCTAGGAAAGGCATTCTCATGTGCACAGTCTTTCAACCTCCCCATCACAGCCTAACAGATCTCTCATCACAAGCCAATCCTTTCTCCTGTTCGGGATAGGCACACTTTCTTCCCTAAGACAAGTATCTTCTAGTCCAATGTTTTAAGAAACTAGCTTCATAACTATTGCTATAGTGTTAGAGTATTTTTTTTTTTTTTACTTCTTTGCCCTCCTTGAGGACTTATTACAAGTTGCTCTTCACTAGACAGAAGAAAGTTGATATGATCCAAGTACACAGTAAGGACTTTTACTAAAGAACTGGTCAGTAACCAGATCGTTCCTTGATCTTCACCCTTAAGTTGAATCCACTAGTACAAATGACACAGAATGTGATTAGGCTTGATGAATAAGTAGTATCAGACAAACCCTGTGAAATTTCAAGTGCCTATCCCATCAGTGACCTCCCTACACACCTGTGTTCTGGGTATCGTCAGAACACTTTCTTTAAAATGAAGTTTAGATTTTTGCATTGATTGCTGGATCTCTTGGGATTTATACATTTGGCTCCAGTCCATATCAAAGAACCCATCATGTTTTTACTTATGAAAGGGACCCAGAAAAAGGGGAGGCTCTTACTTCAAAGTAATTCTAATCTATTATATAAAATTTAAAGACACTCCGTTTTTAGGAATCCCGTGGATCTAATGATGCTTACAATGCCGGTGGTAAATGTATATACTTGCAAATTCCAAAAGAGAATTATTTCAAACATCCTTAGGGTTTCAAGGAAAAGCAGGTCTTCAGCTGTTAAGCAGCACTTTATAGTCCCAGTAGAAAATTAATTCTTGACCGAGATACACCCAAACAATGTGAACTGAACCATTCACGAGAATTATTTGATGCTATTTGACATACCAAGACATAATATTGTGTTTATAAAAAATCTAGAGTATAATGGAAATATTTCATAAAATATCAAACTCAAGCCAGTTTAGAAGGTATAAGGAAGGTGCAGACGCCTGAGACCCAGCACGCGGCTGAGCCATTCAGTTTCCTAGGCTCCCGGGTCCGCTGGCTTCAAGCTTTCCCGGCAACTGGAAACACTGGCAAGATCCTGGAGGATATAATGAAGGATAAAACACAGTGTTGGACCCCTCTCTGCTTCCAACGACATCTCGATTACAGCTTTTTCTCTAGCCAGACAGGGTGTTGCATTTTCAGCTTCCACGGATTCCAGACCTGAGCTTCAGGAACTGCTGCTTCCTTTTGTTCCTGGGGCAGCTTACTACCTCCTGCGGTGGCACACCGTCCACTGTTAGGTAATAAGACTGTTGAGAAGCCAATGTAGTCAGCGCTCGGATCTCCACTACCTATATTCCTATACTACATTCCTTCTCTTTAAATCCTTACAGTGGTTTCCATTTTCTTGGCTAGATTCTGAATAATATGTAGATAAAATCTGCTTACAAATTGTAGGAGATTCTAATCAACTAAATTATATAAATATTCACAGTGAGATAACAAGGATATTGCCAATTAAATGGGTGATAACAGTATCAGACAGCTGAGTGGATCAAAGATTCCATCTGTGTGAAAGAATCCAATATAGATCAGAACGACACTTGGGAAGCCAAAAGTGATTGTAAATATACACACTTGAGTGTAATATCTATGAATAATATCTGAATAATATCTATGCAGCTCTATTTTCTTCTGTCATTCCACAGGTCTTTCTCTTTATCTATGAATTATTGTGATTTATCATCCCTAGAACAGTATTCTATTTCAGTTACTTTGGATTGAGACATTAATAACTAGGTTTCAATGCATATATTTTAAGAGAATGGATACATCTTTAATATTGATAAAGAATAAATTATAATAAATGACTCCAGGAAAAATTTACTTTAATTGTAATAAAAGCAATAGGCTTTCTATCTGGTGATGAATGAAACTGGTATGTATCCCAGGAGTTACACAAGGAATAAAGTACACGTTCTGCTTTGAGAATTCTCTATTTTCATGTACACCATTTCTTTGATGAATTAAATGTTAGTCCATTTCCTTTATCTTCATTTATGTGAATTAAAAAAATAAAGAGCATATTGCAAAATATCCGCATGTAAAAATATCCAGTATCACTGTATGAACTTTTCTTGCTCTCAAGGAAACAAATTCATCTAGACTAGAATTTGCCATTACTACTGTCAGAAATTCGCGAAGTGGTTTTTGCATCAGAACAGATGGTGGTTGGTGGTAGAAGTTTCCATGCTTCCATTTTACCAAGGCTTTTATAACAAGAATGCTTATGTGAAAAAGTATAATTCTATTAAAGAATGTTTAGACTTGAATGAAACTAAACTGGAACATTTGAAAATATAATAAATCGGGATTCTAAGAGCCTGGTCTAAGCAATCATAGGGTGCTATTTGATAAGCATTTTGTAAGCATTTTTATTCTTACTTTCCTTTATTCAAAATGTCACCCTTTACAGTTCAGTTGACATTTGGGATGAAAAATCACTCCCCCCCCCCCCCAAGTGTGCACAAGTTTGATTATTTCTTTGAATGAACTATCACTTAATCCAAGCAACAGTAACATCTTAAAATACCCTTTTTTCCCCATTGACCTACATCTCTGTTCCAGATTATTAAGTGTAAAACCAGCAATTCAATCATTTTTTAATCCTTGATAACATGGTCTTATCTCATATTCGCCTTGTGGATATAATTTGAAAGAGAATTTCATTAACATTTAAGCTCAGTGAATACATAAGAAAATGCAATTTGTTTTTGATAAATATTCTAATTTCAGTAAATGCCCTATCTTATTTTCTCTATAGATTTCTATCTATGGAAACATATATGACTGCTTGTGTTACAAATTAAAACCACTGTGATACAAATAGTTTTAGGTAGTCCAAATGCAACATTCCTTTTAGTATTTATTAATGCAGTTAATCGAGTTTAAATTCCACTGATGTCTTATGGCTAGACAGAGATATAAAATATTCTAGCATTTTCCAAAACTTTTGAGATGCAGAGATAGTTGTTTTTTTTTTTTAAATGAGGCAAAAATGTCTAACCTATATCCGAAAGTCAGAGTCAGAGATGGATTGAAGCAAGCATCTAACTACTTTTTAATTTAATGAGAATATTTAACTTGAAGTACCTTTAAAACTGTTTCACGTCTAAAGATATAGCATAGTTATGTGTTCTTAGTAGAGAAGCAACCATATCCATGCCAATGACTGTCAAATCACAATGCAGCATCCATCTCACTTACTTTGCCAAAAGGAGCAAAAAAAATTTTTTTAAAGAGAGTATTTGAATAACATTAGGAAATGACCCTCCACTAAAAAGCTGAGTTATTAAGACCAAAAAAGAATAGACACTCATAAAGAACAATAAAGAGGCAAAAGACAAAATAAAATGAAAGTGGGTCACATAATATTTAGAAAGATGTGAAACTCAATAATAATCATTGGAACACAAATTAAAATCATAAAACATGATCATTCTCTTTTGGATCTTCTATTTTCTCACAATCCTAGGTTCTTGTCACATATTTATAACTTTATATATATATATATATGTGTCACATATATAACTTTAATGGCACACTCTTAGTTATTTAATATATTTGACAATGAAAATTCGTAGTACAAAATCAAAGCTACATCTGAAAATATCTTGTATCTACCATCTGACCATTGGGTACCCTGTGCCACCATCCCATCACACACCCTGGCCTTGTCTCTACAAAGAGACAGCTGTTCAGAAATCCTGTACTCAGCTAGCTCTTACTTATGTTAAATGCATTCCATTAGTATGCATGTGTTACTGCTTTTAACTTCATAAAAAGGGCAGGATGCTTCACGTAATAGTGTTTCGGTGTGTTTCATACTGCCATGATTCACCTAAATGGTCACATTTGTGTAAGTCTATCTTGCACATTGGAGACAGAATACTTGTACACTATGCCAACCATCATAGTTTATTCTTTTACCCCAGTGTTATATTTGGGCTTTTTTGAGGGGGGGGGGACTTCCTTTCACAAAACTGCAGAGTTTAAGTGGGCTAATAATCCCCAAGTATTAGAAACAAATTTACTCGTACCATTTCGATACAAGTGTAAATTAATAAAGGAGAAAAAGGCTGGTGATAAGTATTTTAAAATATATATTTAACTATTGAAGATATACAGAACTATTGTACTGAAAATTTGGGGCATCTTTTAGTGTATAATTTTCAGAATGAAGCTAGGTTTTTTTTTTTCCATTTCCCGTACATTTATTCCACTCATTTGTGTTTCTTTCTGTTTTCCTTTAATTGTTTCTCTAATTCTGCAAATTATAAGTGTTTTTGTGTGTGATTTTATACACACAAAATATTTAATTTAATTAATCTGAATTAAATAAATTAATTTAATTTAATTTAAGGAATACCTTCTGCAAGAAAGAAACCCTGTCACCCAGAGGAGATAATGCACATTTGAGTCATCATCTTTCCCACATTTTTCTTTAAAATACAACTGCACCTCAAACACAAACAATTCCATCGTCTATACTTCATCATATATAATATTCTGCATTGCGTCTTCCCTCTGTTACCCAATTGATCAAAATTATCTGCAATGCCTATTTAAACAAATGCAAGTAACTAATTGCCTGACCATTGGGAATGTCTTTATCTTAAGGAAAGGATAAGATGGCTACAAGATAATGAAACATCATCACTTCACTGTCCCTAACGTAGGAAGCCTGAGATCAACCTCAATAGACAAAAATAGGCTTGTGTTTAAGAAAATTAAAGCATTATACATCTAACAAATGAAATATGTGGCTATTAGAGAGGGCTTTGCTATTCTATACATTTTGAGAGTTTTGGCTATGATACATGATGAGTGGGTTAAAGCAGTATAATCACACACCAATATGGATTTTTATCCTAACATTGCATTTTATATCATATCATGTTTAAGAAAAAGGTCTGGAAATATATACACACATATATATAGAGAGAGATACACATGTGTATATAGATATAGATATCCACACACATATCATACATATATCATAAAATTAAATTTATATTTGGCTTTTCATGGTATTTAAGAATTATTAGGAATTGGCTGTACATAGATTTTATGTGTTTTCTATATTCTGTATATTAACAGCCTTCACATTTATGTATTATCTGGACTTCTACAAGTATTTATAACTTTATAATAAGAATACTGGTTCAATTTTTCTTTTTGTAACATACATAAAATAGTCTCTGCTATTTCAATGCTTAGGACATTTTTTTCTGCTTTTGAATGTGCTTACCACTTTTAAATTTCCTATCTTTCAATGAACTAAGTACATAGCGATGTTTTTCTTTTCTAAAACAGTAGAATTTTCAGATTTGCCCATTTTACCTTTTTACTTTTATATGTTTAGTTTTGAATTCTATTTTGTTACTTTTAACTCTCGTTCTGCGTTATCTTGCAAGTACAAGGTGAACAAATTTGTAGAGAGAGCTGTTCAAAGGCTTGTATGTAAATATAACAGAAATCAAAATGTCTTTCAACTCTGATTAGAAGAGTTTCTTAAACATTCTGAAAAAGATATCCCCTATGTTTAACAGAACCATGCAAAAAGTTTAAAGCTGTGGATTTTAAGTTACCTTTCACCGAACAACAGAATTCTAGGCAAAAATCTATTCTCAAGCATTTGAGCTAGTTTAAAATCTAGGCCCAGAAACCTCATCTATGATATTCCAGGTACAGAAGAACATAAGCTGATCTAGTGCTCAAATGCTTATATTTTTATTTTTTACTTATTATTATTATTTTAGAGAGACAGAGAGCATAGGCTGTAGGGGAAGAGGGAGAAGAAGACATATTTGGGCTCAATCTCACAACCCTGAGATCATGACCCAAGCAGAAATCAAGAGTCTGAAGCTTAACCAACTGAGCCACCCAGGCACACCTCTAAATAATTTTTTTAATTATTATGATCTCCATGTCTGAAATATTAAATTTTATACTATAAGAGATTAAATAATTGTTCTGTAGTCATATACTTTGCAAGCATTAGAGCTGGGGTTTTAGAAAGTACTAGTGTGTTTGTGTCTATGTGTGAGATACAAATTCCTTCAGGTAAAGTATCAGAATAGAGCTGGGTGAACACTTTAAAACAAACCATTTTCTATGTTTCAAAATATATGATCTCGTACTTGCATAGCTATCAATCATTGATGCATATGGAATAAGATGTAGCTAAGCAATGTTTATATATACTACACAGTAGACACTTCAGTATAATCATTTCATATATCTTATTCCAGGAAATAATCCGATGGCCTAAACTTTCATGTGAGTCTTCTGTAAACAAAACCCCATCAAAGAAACTTAAACTGCAGAAACACTCTTATATAACCAATATATAGAAAAGCCAACCGAATCCCGTATTTTTCACTATATCCAACTTTGGAGGAGTTTCCCCATTGCTAACACATTCTACATCTTTGTATGGAAGAGGCCAGACTGTCCTCACCTGAAATGAGTGCATTTTGTCAATGACCTTTATAAAGAACACATGTGTGCTGGATCCCAGCACAGATTTACTGACGACTGGGATTTAGTACTCTTAGGTAGAGCCCAAATATTTCAATTTTAAGAAGCAAACCAGTATCTTTGATCATTAGGAAATTTGGGGAAACGCTATATTAATGTAAGTCAGAAAGGGAACTAAAATATGCAGTAAGTTATAAATATTTTAAATATTAATATTTATAAATATTTTAAATTATAAATGTTATAAATTATAAATATTTTAACCTTCAAAAAATACTGCAATTTAGGTCACTCCATTTTGAAATCAGAGAAACCAAATTTTAGAATAATTGAATGCCTTGCTCATGTTTACATATAAAATAAATAGGGGCTCATTTTGCCTACAAAGCACACCTTTTTTTTTTTTTTACTTTATTACTGTCAATATCTTACAAGTTTTGGGAACTGACTTAGGCATCAAATAATCATTACTATAATTTTAGTACCAAAAGAAATGATAATTCACCACCATTTCAACCTTAAGTCAAAGGGATCCAGGGAAAATGTTTCACTGTAAAAGATTTCTTCTGGGATCCTAGTTTGGATCAAACTTGAATATGCCTTTCAAATTCACAACCAGTTAACTCAGTTTTACACTGTACAATAAATCCACGGGAAATTCCACTCACTTGTACATCTGAGGTCTAGCACTGTTACGTATTATCAGGTAACAACAATGCGTTTCAACTACTGAAAAAGAAAAAGGGTTTCTAGTCCAGCACTTAAGAAACTTGGAAGTGGCCACTCTGTCCTAGCAACAAATAAAAGGTAAACAAACTATAAGATTAACAACTCTTAAATTAGCAAGAGAAATGAAGTCACAGGGCAAATTTTATCACAACTTACCACAGGAAAAACCTTCACAGGAGCCAGTGCCTGGGGAGGAAACCGGAACTGCAACCGGTGAGTTGCTGAAAGGTCAGCATGGACGAGCTTGTGAGGTAAAAACTGCAAGGCGACCGGTCACCAGGAAGTCCCCACAGTTATATTGTCTCAGGCACAGAGTTCTACGGGATGCTCAAAAATTCCCTTGTGATTCAGGCCTGGCAGGGAGAGAGAACCATTTTGATACATACCAGAACATTCTGTTCTTAATAAAGCCGGCCCTCAGGAGAAACTATTTAACCAAAGCCTAACCTCTGGGGATTTGTCAGAGTCTAATTGGCTGGGGGTGGGGGAATATCCAACCAGCTGGTTCCAGCCTTGCCTGTGGAGGAAGGGACAGCCAGCCCAGTTCCTCCTAGCTTTCCAGGGGAGAAGGGGAAACACCCAACCCAGGTGGTTCTAGCCTTCCACAGGGAAAAGGGTAAATACTCAACTGGTCATAGCCTTCCACATGGAGGAAAGGAAATTCTCACTGTTATGCCGCAAATTGGCCAATTATGAATGATCCAGCAACACTTCAGAGAATCTACCATGAGACCCTTCTAAAGGCAAAGTCTAGGGTCCTCCTCACCCCCTTTCTTCCAACCCTCCTCCCACAGCCTCACTGTGTGCCTTCTCATGCCCTCACTTTAGCATGCCACGCACCCAGCATGACCTCCGAATAATAATTCTTGTTCCTCGGCGTTCCCTGATATTTTTGCTGAAGTGCATTCTCTGATTTTTTTTTTTTTTAAGATTTTATCCATTTATTTGACAGACAGAGATCACAGAGGGCAGAGAGGCAGGCAGAGAGAGAGGGAGAAGCAGGCTCCCCACTGAGCAGAAAGCCCGATGTGGGGCTTGATCCCAGCACCCTGGGATCATGACCTGAGCTGAAGGCAGAGGCTTTAACCCACTGAGCCACCCAGGTGCCCCGCATTCTCTGATTTTAATAGGAGCCAGAAGAGCAGGTTCATCCACAATATCGGCTCCAGAGGGCGACGTGTTTGTGCAGTTCCCTACGAACAATAGGGGTACAGGCATGTGTGTCAAGCATTCCTAGCTGAGAACATCATCGTCAATAAACTGGAACCAACTCAATAAAAAGATAGCAGTTTTTTTTAAATAATAATAGCAACAATTGTTACTACAACATTTGATATGTCAATGGATCAACGTTTGATCGGTAACCTTTTGCATCTTATGTATCAGTGAAATGTATGACAAGTATGATATTAAAAAAAGAAGGAATGAGGATTCTTTTGTTATTATAAGGTACTTAAATTACCCATGAAGCAGTACAGTGTTACTTGAAAGTGGAATTGAATTAGTTGCAAATGTGTATTACAAACTGTAGGGCTATCAATAAAAAAGTATAAGAAAGGAGAAAAAAATGGAATAATATAAAATGCTCAGTTAAAACCACAAAGTGCAGAAAAAGTGGACGACAACATAGGAATAAAGAACAAGGACAACAAACAGAAACAGTAATGGTTGATGTTAAGCCAACTTTGTAAATAACGACTTTTATTGCCAAAGGTCTGCATGCACCAGTTAAGACAGGGACTGACCAAGTGGATCAAACAGACCCAACCATGTGTCATCTACAAGAGACTTACTTTAAATATAAACACAAATATAAATTAAAAGTAAGTGGACAGAGGAAAACATATTGCGATAACACTAATCAAAAGAGAGAGTAGCTATATTAATTCAAACAAAGCAGAATGCAAAATAAGGAAAGTTTCCAGGGGCATTTTGTAAAGAGAGGCATACTTACATGGTAAAGGGGGAGATTCTCAAGAAGACAAAACAATCCTTAATGCATAAGCACCTAACAACAGAGCATCAGCAGAGTAACTAATTTGGAAAAGGGGATTGTCAAATACACAGTGTTTACAAAACATAGACTAAGTTAAAACACTCTGGATAGTTTATGAGATTAAAGAATTACATTTATTATATCTTATTAAACATATTTTAGTATAAAATATTACTTTCCCAAATAAATGTATAATACTTGGTAAAATAAAAGTTATACCATGCATGCATTCTAAGTATTTTTATGCTTTACAGGTGTTAATCACTTATTCTGAGTGTACTACAGAGCTGCAATGTTTCGGTATACACAGATATTTACAACATATCAGTGAATTTATACAAAATCATCCATAGATAACACCACAAGTTACAAAAATGCAAATGTGAAATCTACAGAAAGTTATATTTACTATTTTTCTATCAAGTAGCACAAATTTTCATACCCACAAGTTGTTACATCCTCAAAGAATTTGTAGCGATAACACTATAAATATATTAAAGAAATGGTGGGTTTAAAAGTATCAATTTTCTCAAGGTCATACAGTTATTAATCTACTTTTAGATTTGAACAACAATTTATTGATTCCAATTCAGGTCTTTTTTTATTATCTTGGACTTTCTTATGCACACTTAACAATATTGTGGTAACTATAGATATAAATTAATGCACTGAATATAATGCCATATATACTATGAAAGATTAGCACAAAAGTTGATGGATCTGTTTAAAATTAATTTTAAAATATCTGATTTTCAAAGGCTTTTCTTCCTTAGGGATGTTTGGGTATAATTTCATGAGACAAACACAACCCTGGCAATTATTAATTACTGTAATCTCTTAGTGTGAATGTAATTATCTGGACAGCCCATCACAGCCATAAGGGAGAGAGATGTAGAACATGAATCTTCACAATTCATTTACATTACTTTAAGAGCTGAAACAATGCAGCTCTTAAATAATTCTACGTAATTCTATGTATTTACATAGAATAATTCTATGTAAAGAAAAGTTTTGCAACACAAATTCTACAGGCTTCAGCATGCTAACATTGTAGACGAGATGTTTTAAAAGTAAATATAAAAGTCCCATATTCTTAATATTTATTGAATATTTTTACATGTCAACACTCTCCTGGGTTCTGGAGATTTCTTATCTCTGTTCCCATGAGGTTAAGTAGGAGGACTGAAATAGATTCCTGAAATAGGTCACTCATTATACCAAGAAGTAAGCTCAATGAGGAGTATGTAAAGGGTATTAGACAAAGAGGTAGGGAATAAGGGGAAACCAAGCCAGAATTGAAGAGGAACTGATAGTTTTCTCAGTTCAAAATCAATTTAAATGGTTAAAAAGGAGTTTGGCAGGTGAGAAGATGGTGAAAAGGCATTTCAAGCAGAGTCCGTGTATGCAAGAAAGCCTAGTGTGGGAGATGTAAATGCTCAGAACATCATAAATACGAAACATGGAATGACAGCAATAGAGCAAGAGAGGCACTCAGATAGGAGAACTTCTTAACATCATGATAAAAATATAAGGCATTGTTTTCCTGGAGTCTGATTCAGCTCTAAAACGAGGAATGGTATATTTAGATTCATAGTTTAGATAGATCTCTGTGACTTTAACTTTATACTCCCTAAAATAACATTGAAACATTACCTTATCACACCTTTTTTATTGATATTTTTCTTGAGTTAATTTGAAATTCATGTGCAATCTTAAGAAAAATACAAAGAAATCTGGTGTATCATTTACCTAGTTCCCCCCAATGGTAATATTTTGAAAAACTCATACAATATCCCACTAGGATACTGACATGGACACAACCCACCAATTTTTTCAGACCTCCAGGTTTACTTACACTCATTTGAGTGTGTGTGTGTGTGTGTATACGCACATGTGCATGCACAGATGCACATGTTTAGTTTTGTACAATTTTATCACCTTTGTAGATTCCTGTATTCACCACCATAGTCAAGATCCTGAACAGTTCCTTTTACCACAAGGATCCCCAGGCTCCCCTTTTATAGTCAGACCCTCCAAACCTCCCTTTGCACCCTCTTCACTCCCATATCTGGGCAACCAGTGCTATGTCCTCGGTTTCTAAAATTCTGTTATTTAAAAATGTTACATAAATAGAATCATACATTATATAAATTTTCGAGATTGGCTTTCACTCAGCATCACTTCCTGAAGATTCATCCAAGTCATTGTGTATATTAAGTTCATTCTTGGTTAATGCTAAGCAGTATTCCATAGTATGCATGAATTATAGTTTTTTTACTATTTAACCGTTAAAAGATACTCCAACTATTCCATTTTTGGCTATTAAGAATAAGACTGGCTGTTATGAGCACTCTTGAATGAGTATTTGTGTCAATATAAGTTTTCATCTCTCTGGGATAAATGGCCAGTAATGGTAAATAATTGTTAAGTTGTATTGTAATTACAGCTTTGGTTTTATGGAAACTGCCAAAGTATTTTCTAGAGTGGCTGTGACATTTTATATTCTCAAAAGCAATGTAGCCGTGATGCAGTTTCTCCACATCCTTCCCACCATTTGGTGTTTACCTTATTTTTAATTTTAGTCATTCTGATAGGTATATACTAATATCTCATTGTGGTTTAAATTCCTTATTTCCTTAATGTATAATGATATTGAATGTTTTTTTCAGGTACTTATATGCCATCTATATATCCTCATCAGGGAAATGCCTATTCATGTCATTTGCCCATTTTATATTTACATTTTTTAAATTATTCAGTCTGATTACAGATTTTCCTGTTGTCTACTTTGATTTGATTCCTTAATGGTCATATAACATACTATATACTTTCAGTTATTTTAAATTTGTTAAATTATATTTTATGATCCAAAATGTGGACTGTTTTAGTGAAGATCTCGTAGTAGAAAAATGCTTACTTTGCTGTTGTTAGTTGGAGTGTTCTGTATTTAACAATTAGATTCTACTAGTTGACTATGTTGGTCCACTTGTCTATATCTTTGCTGATTTCTGTCTAGTAGTTCTATCATTTGCTGAAAGGTAGGTATTAAAGTCCCCAACTAAAGTTACTGATGTTCTGTTTCTCCTTTCAGTGGTACAATTTTGTTTCATATATTTTGAGACAGTTTGGTATGTACACATTTAAGATCATTACACACCTACTTTCTTGACCGATCCTTTTAAAAAAATATTTAATGTTTATCTCTGTCTCTAATAATTTTCTTTGTTGGGAACCTAATTGGCCAGATATTAATACAGTCACTCCTGCTTTTTTATTGATGTTTGCATTTATATCTCTTATGTCTTTTATTTTTAGCTTGCCTATATCACTGAAATTGAAGCGAGTTTCTTCTAAACAGCACACACTTGGGTTGTGTTTTATTATCCACTCTGCCAATCCCTTTCTTCTGTTTGGTGAATTTAAATCATTTATATTACTGTAATTATTGATATGTTATCCAAAAACTGAGAATGAAGGGAATTCCATTAACCAGATAAACAAATGTAAGTCAAAATTACAATGAGATAGCATTTTACACCCAAACGGATGATTCAAATGTAAAATAGGCTACTATCCTAAGGACTAAAAGGCAGACAATGTTAACAAGGATTTGAGAAATTGGAATTTTCATGTACTGCTAGTGGGAATTTATAAAGGTATAGCCACTTTGGAAAACCACTGGCAGTTTCTAAAAAAGGACAAACCACATGATCCAGTAATATATATAAAGATATACACTCGAGAAAAGTGAAAATATAAATTCACATAAAACCTTATAGATGAATGTTCATAGTAACTTTATTCAGAAAAGCCAAAACACAAAAACATCTGACAAGACCATCAGCTGTTCATCAGTAGATAAGCAAGGTGTGGTATATCCATATAATGGAAGAGTATTTGTTAATACAAAGGAATGAATATGTATACATATTACAACATGGATCAACCTTGTAAACATTAGGCTAGGGGCAAGGAGCCAGTCACAAAGGCCATATATGGTATGATTTCATTTCTAGAAAATGTCCAGAAGAAGCAAATGTAGTATGGGGACATAAAGTAGATTGTCAACTTCTTTGTCAGAGATAGAAAATAACCAAAGACACAATTTAAATTAGAATATTTTTTGATTGAAATTTTGTTTTTATAAAGAGTTAGGATATGTAAAGCTTTCTGCACAAATTTGCTACTTACCACACCTTTGGGTTTGGGCCCTACGGATACAGGGATCTTTTTTTTTTTCTTAATTAAAGTGTAATCAGCATACAATGTTATATTAGTTTAAGGTATAAGGTATAATGATTCAACAATTCTATATATTACTCATTGGTCATTATGATAAGTATATTTTTTAATCTCCTGCACCTATTTCACACATCTCTCCACCTCTCCTCTACTAACAATCAGCTTTTTCTCTATTAAATAGAGTTCTTTAAAATTCAGAATTGCATTTGGATTGTGTGAATGACTTAAATTATTTCCAAATTGAAGATAAACTCTGATGGAATTTAGAAAATTCCATCCATGAGTAACCACTCATTATTTTGATATCACTGTCAGAGAATAGGATGATAACAGACTATTTTTGCTTTCTTCTACTGTCTGGATTTTTATGTTTTGTGTTGTCTTATAATTCAAATCCACTATATTACTACTTTCAAACAAATGACTGCTCTCTCAAATGAAAATTCTTATAAACTTTTCCCTTCAGTTACTGAAGTTTTCATGTCTCCTTTGTGAGAATTACAACATACCCAGATACTTCTACTTAGCCATTACAACTGGAAGTTTTCCTCAGCTAGAACCTTTGATATTTAACATTCAACCGAGAAAAAAACTTCCTGCTGTATTCTCACTAATAATAATAAACTTTGAAAAGATACTAAACCATTACAACTTTTGAATTATTACCTAAGTATATTTGCACATTTTGTTAAAAAATATATATATTGTTTCTTTGTAATTTTCTGGTAAACACACAGTTTTTTGTCATAATACATTCAAATCTGTCCACTCCTATATTGAATATTGCATTGACGTAATAGTAAATAGCAGGCAGTTTATAACTCACTGAATATTTTCCTTCTCGCATTTAAGAGTTTAAGAGTTTAGTCATTTAATTCTTCAATATGCAGTGACTTGGACTTAGAAAGCACAGATTACAAAATTATTAATTTAATATTTGCAACAATAAAGATTTTAAAATGTCCATAATACTAAACTAATCAACTTTAGCCATGGAAAATAATTGATTTAGAAAATATGTCTATCTGTTTGGACATTTTAAAAATGCAGAGGTGAGACTCAACAAAATTAAAACTAATTATCCAGGGGCGCCTGGGTGGCTCAGTGGGTTAAAGCCTCTGTTTTCAGCTCAGGTCATGATCCCAGGGTCCTGGGATCGAGCCCCGCATCGGGCTCTCTGCTCAGCTGCTCAGCGAGCAGTCTGCTTTCCTCTCTCTCCGCCTGCCTCTCTGCCTACTTGTGATCTCTCTCTGTCAAATAAACATTAAAAAAAAAAAAAAACTAATTATCCAGTTCAAATCTTAATACCAGAATCAGAACAGCATACAGAACCAAATATTAATGATATAATTAATTCATACCTTCAAGTTTCTCCTTCTAATTTTCCTTAAGGGCTTGTCTCAGCTAGACAGCTTCCCACTTTCCTCTGATGTGCTCTTTAATCTTTATCATTCTGTTAAATACATAAGCTTACTACCTCCTTATGATTTACACACTTAGCCTTTTGGAAGATTAAAACCATTGAGATGATTTGTCAGTGTTCTGATTGAATTTATAATGTCAAACTATTCCATTCTTACCGTTCCTAGGTCAGAAAAGCTATCCCTCCCCTTAAGGTCTTGAATCAAAAGGGTTAATGTAATAGTAGAAAGCCATATATTCCGAAACAAATAGAAATCGAGAAATCTACCCTAATAAAAAGGCATACAGTTACATTGAATAATCAAAGCAAATTATAAAAAAATAATGTTCTGTATCGACTATTACTTAGCCACAAGAGAATGAAATCTTGTCTTTTGTGACAATAGATGGACCTAGAGAATATTATACTAAGTGAAATAAGTCAGACAGAGAAAGACAAAAATCAAATGACCACAAAACAGATGAACAAACAAAACAGAAAGACTCATATAGAAGAAATAAATTGTTCATTACCAGAGTGGGGAGAGGTTAGAGGGTCAGGTAAAGAGAATAGGTGAAGAGAATTAAGAGGTACACAAACTTACCACTATGAAATAAAAAACTAATAGGGATCTAATGCACAGCATAGGGGATATAGACAATAATATTGTAGAAATTTTGTATGGAGACAGATGGTATCTAGACTTACTATGAGGTACATTTCATAAACTATGAAAACATCAAATCACCATGATGTATACCCAAAACTAATAGGATCTTGTATGTCAATTATACTACAATAAAAAGTATATCCTCTCCTTGTAACAAAATGGAGAACATTTTTCTCAAGGAACTATAATAGCTTATCCTATAATACTGTGCAAACATGTTTTTATGGTACATTACTAAGTCTATTCATAAAAATATATACAAGTCAATCTTGATTAAATATAGAAATAACCTAACAAAAGCAGTGAATCAATTAAAATAAAAGCCAGTTAACAATAGAATAATTATGAATTGATTTCATGCTTCAAAAGAGCATATAGAACCCATCTAATTTGATGACGTCTATAAAACCCTCATTTCCATCAACTGAATATGTTTTTGTGGAACCACTAAAATCCCATCTTTTTTTTTTCCCATTTTATTTATTTTTTCAGCGTAACAGTATTCATTCTTTTTGCACAACACCCAGTGCTCCATGCAAAACGTGCCCTCCCCATTACCCACCACCTGTTCCCCCAGCCTCCCACCCCTGACCCTTCAAAACCCTCAGGTTGCCCCAACCTCCCACCCCTGACCCTTCAAAACCCTCAGGTTGCCCCAACCTCCCACCCCTGACCCTTCAAAACCCTCAGGTTGTTTTTCAGAGTCCATAGTCTCTTATGGTTCGCCTCCCCTCCCCAATGTCCATAGCCCGCTCCCCCTCTCCCAATCCCACCTCCCCCCAGCAACCCCCAGTTTGTTTTGTGAGATTAAGAGTCATTTATGGTTTGTCTCCCTCCCAATCATATGATCTCCCTGATATGAGGACATGGAGAAGCAACATGGGGGGGGGGGGTAGGGGGATAGGAGAAGAATAAATGAAATCCCATCATTTTTTACTCACTATTATTTAGCATGACCATTTGTATAAGCAATAACACAGTGTTTTTCATGTCATTTGCCTTCATATAATAACTTTGTATATACTTACTTACTTTGATCAAAGGTTTCCGGCTGTTAACTATGTTACAGTAACCAGAATGCATGTGTTTACCTATCAACTCCATTAATTTGGACCTATTGGCTTGCTCTGATTGTCCTTGGAGGTCATAATTCCTAAGGTCTGAGAATAACCAATTGGTCAGAAAAGATAGATCAATCTAACATGTGTTGGTCAGTGCCCACAGAAATCCTGTCACTTAAAGGGCCATAAAATTACTTTCAGACCATTGTAGCTTTCGAAAGTCAACTGAGAAGATGCAGGTGTCACAAATAATAGAAGGAGGGGCACCTGGGTAGCTCAGTCAGTTAAGCATCTGCCTTTGGCTCAGACTGAACCCAGCTGGTCTCCCTGCTCAGTGGGGAGCCTGCTTCTCCCCCTCCTTCTGCGTTTCTCCCTGCTCCAGTTTGTGATCTCTCTCTTGAGCTCGTATGCTCTCTGACTCTCTCTCTCAAATAAATCTTCTTTTTAAAAATGATACAAGGAGGGGCACCCGGATGGCTCAGTCGGCCTTTGGCTCAGGTCGTGATCCTGGGGTCCTGGGATTGAGCCCCACATCAGGCTCCTGCTCAGCTGGAAGTCTGCTTCTACATCTCACCCTCCCTCTCACTCTCAAATAAATAAATAAAATCTTTTAAAATAAATAAAAATAAAAACAAAAAATGAAACCAGGAGCTACTGATTATATAATGGTGTTTCAAAAATTTCTTATACTCTTATATGTTTTGAATATATATATATATATATATATTATTTTTTTCCCCTAGTGAAAAATGACAGCACACTGGATTTAAGTGATGTTACAGAAATGCAGTCACTAAACCTTTTAGTAATCAAATTTCAAAAAAGGTGGGTTACACAAAGTCATATAAGTAAATTTACTATAGAACTGTTCAGAGTCAATACATGAAAACAACCTTACATCTGTATTTGTCAGGGTTCTGCAGAGAGATAGAACTACACAAAACGTGTTGCCTTTTTTTTTTTTTTAGGTGATACACACACATACACCCACACTGTATGAGATTGGCTCACATGTTTATGGAGACTGGCAAACTCAAATCTGTGGTGTGGGCTGGCAGACTTGAGACCCAGGAGAGCCGATGGTGCCGATGAAATCCGAAGGCAATCAGCTGGAGAATCCCATCTTACTGGGGGAAGGGTCATTCTTTTTGTTCCATTCAGGCTTTCAGCTTTTTGGATGAGGCCCAGTCACATTATGAAGGGCAATCTACTTTACATTACCAACTAAAATGTTAATCTAGATTAATTAATCCAAAAATACCCTTGCAGAAACTCCCAGAATAATGTTTGACCAAATATCTTCATACCACTGGTCCGGTCAAGTTAACAGATAAAATTAATAATCATAATCTACCAAAGAGAGATATAATATGCACTGTTACCAAGACTTTTAGGCCAAAAACGTCTTTCTGTAAATAAGCATATCATGATATATTTACTTGCCAAAATACAGATATTTGTAGGATACATTTATCCGGTTTTGCTTGGCTGTAGAGAGGAAATACATGTCCCTAGGGCTGCTGTAACCAACTGTTCACCCCAAACATTAGACATTTCTTCTATCACAGTTCTAGAGGCTAGAAGTCCAAAGTCAAGGTGTCAGCAGATCTATGCTCACCGTGAGACTCTCACTCCTTGACTCTTAGGAGCCTTCAGTGGTAGCCATTCATTCTTGGAATTTCTTAGTTTGCAGCTGCATCACTCCAAACTCTGCTTCTATCATTGCACATTGTGGTGACATTTGTCTGCAAGCAAAACAAACAAATGAAAAACCCAAAAAACAAAAACAAACTCAAATGGTGAGATTTTTATAAAGTATCTTTATATGTACATGGAAAGCATCTGAAAAACGGAGGGATCGGTCAGTTACTCAATATTCAGCAAGACTATTATGTAAAGCAACTATGCTAGTTGTGTTTGGGTTTTTTGGTATGTGTTATTTACAAGCATTAATTAGACCTATTTGCTTCTTTTTAGGAGCTCTTATTCTAGTGAAGGAGACAGATCAAATAAAAAATACGTGAATACCATCATACAATGAGATACAAATTTCATTGATCTACAGAGATACTGCACAGAGAAGATATTTGGCCTGAGCCACGAAGGAGGAATGACTAGTCTTGCAGTTGTGAGGGTAGGCAGGAGTGGGAGAAAGAAGTGTGTGTATGTGTGTGTGTGTGTGTGTGTGTGTGTGTGTGTGTGTGTGGTGGTAGGGAGGGTATGGTAGTGGCAACCAGGATAGAGTGGATAAAGGCAGTGTTTGTGTTTGTTTCGAACAGCATTCTGAAAACTAGTTTACAGAAACTGATTGGATCACTTCTAAAACCTGAGAGCTTTTTACTCAAAGTTGTTTCCATCAGGAAGCAAAGGTCAATCTGTCCATGAAAATGAGAATTCAATCTACTGATTTTGTGCTATTGGATAAAAATATATAAATGGGCCATTAGGAAACGGTAAAATAGGTAATGTGCATGTCATTACTTGCATAAAAATTTTAAAAATGACTTCAATAAATTTGGGAAAGAATGAGTTAGTACAATCTTCAGGGAACAGTGACATTTTCATATTCCAGCCAATTAAAGAAGAGTGAAAGAGAGTTGCTGCGGGCCCAACAGGCCTGATTACAAATAGCCACAAGCCACAGAGAGATGGTATATTCTGCAAAATCCTCACACCACACATGAAGTGTTACAACAAATTTAAATACAAAGCTTACAAAAACCACCAAGAATACTTAATCATTCTAAAAACAAATGAATTAAAACAAACACAAATGAAAAATGGGACACAAAATAATTTATAAAAATCAGAGTAATAATTTGAGGTTTAGGGGATATATATACACCAGCACCCACATCAGAGATTTTAAGCCTGGGACACATGGATAGCCAGTCAAAGGATGGGGAAAGAGGATTCAATTAGGTGGGGTTGTGGACACTCTGACATGAAGCTGGGATCCTTGAGTTGAAATCATCCATGAAAAGGTGGTCTAGAGAAATTTCTTCTGCCAGCAAAAAAAGCCTACAGATAAACATCTTTGTGCGCTTTAGAACTAGAGGAAAACCCCATTTAACAAACACCCAATGTCTGCCATGGGATATGTAATTTTTCTAAGTGTTTAAGATAGATTACTAATCCTTCAAAAAAGACTAAAACTTCTGTCATTGTGGTAACCAGGTTCTGAAAGGTGGAGGAAAGAGAGTAGATGGTGTAATATACGTGCATTCCTTCCCTTTGGGCCCCAAGCCCTTTTTCTGCCAGGACCATTGCCTCCGATTGTCAGTGGTTTGAGCCCATGGTGGGAACTGCCCTCAGTCAAAAGGAACTGCTTTGTCCAAGCTCACCCTTCCCCCAGGGCAGCCTGCATCTGATGACAGGTAATACAGGATACAAAGTTCCAGCTACTCTGCCTCATGGGAAGAAACCTATAGGACTGCCTCTGTTGGACATCTCATCAAATCAGCTGAAGACTTTGTTGCAATTCCATCAAAACTGAGTTCTGCTTTTTCCCAATCTTGCTTTTCTCTCTCCTTTACATGTGTTGTTGTGGCCCAATAAACTCACTACCCACAAATCTCCATCTCCAGTTACTACCTTGGGAAGCAAACCCAAGACTGTTAATGCCAGGACTGATAAAAAAAGATGACTCTAAATTAAATTTTTATTGTTTGTTTAACCTTCCAACCAGACAGCAATATGGAGCTGGATGGTTTGTAAGTTTGTAAAGATACATACATATACATATTACTATGTTAATATCAAAGATACATACATATATACATTACTATGTTAATATCAGTCATATAATGACTATGGGACGTATGTAACAAAAACAATTATTTTAAAAGTTATACAGAGAGAAAAGATTGAGCGGAAACATAAAATAGTATTGATTTGATTTCATTTGAAGGAAATATAATTTATCTTATTTCCATTCATTTCCCTTTTTTGTTGAAAAAGTATATAAACTAAATTAATGAAACTACATATCAAAATTCAAGCTCAAAAATAGAATTCAAGTTTATTTATATTATTAAATTCAGTATCACTATGATCAGAATACAATAGATTTCAGAGATTCCATCCCCACAGAATGTCATACACATTTAACTCCATGTCTAGGGAAGCTTCTTTAATTTTATTAAACATTAAAAGGAACATTTAATGCCATGGGTCTAGATTTTATATAACTTTCAATATATTTTCATATTTTATAATCATGTGATATGTTCAACCACAAAGAGCTATACTAATATCACGAAAGCAGCTGTATCATCTGCTCTCTGGTTTATGATAAGTGACCTTTATGTTTTTTCTATGCATTTTCCCCCTACATGTTCTGCAATTTTGTGTAACATAATCACTGGGTAAGGGGAACAACTACCAATCAACAATATCATTTCATATTTTCCTCTCCACACCATCTCAGTCCTCCTGTAGCAAGTGATTAAATTTTATGCATTAGAGACTATCAATTACCTCCTAATTGACAGAAGCAGCGTCTTCTTTTCTGCCCTGAGACTACTCGATAGAGCATCTCAACCTTGACCACCCCCCTTCATTCTCTTGGTTGGTTGTTTTGTTTTGTTGTGACCCAACAGCCTTGTCTATGCTGTCTTCTAAAATCACTCAACTCTCATTCCCAGTCGTATCTAATTCTTCCTTTCAGGCTTAGGAATATTTTCTCTCCTTTTGATTTCTATTGCCAGTGCTCCAGAAAAGCACACTCATCATCTTTCCACAGATGAATTCAATATCCTTCTGTTACGCTTCTCCGCCAACCTGCCTTCCACGCACCCAATCATCTACCCCTGTTGCTGCCAGACTAACATTTCACAAGCATAGCCCTGTTCATATTAGGTCCTTCTTCAAATCATTCACTGGCTTATTCATAGATTTTGCAGTTTTTCAATGTATAGTCCCATTTACTTTTTATTTCCTTCACACGTTAACGATACTCAGCTTTGTTGCCTGCTTTCTGCCCCAGAATATTTCAAGTACGTACTTGCGTTCACTCCAATTATGACAGTGAGTTGGCATCTCTCTTCTCTAGGTGAATTCTTCAGAGATCTTGTTTAAATATTACCTCCCCTGTGAGGCTGTTCTTGATCATCCCTGGATACCCTCTATGCACAAGGATCATTATTTCTACTCATTCCCACTAAAACCTTTGCAAATCCTAATTTCCCTGCTACAGTGATATTCTTTAAAAGGTTTCAGGACTGAATTTCTTGGTCTTCATGTGTTAGCTTGGATTCCTTTCTTCACACGTTTTCCTTAATTTAAACTAGTACACCCTTCCTAACACTTCTCAGTGTCTAAAATATCTCTTTGTTGTATTTTGTTTTTGTTTTTGTTTTTGCTTTTGTTTTTTACTCATGTAAACTCTATGGAAACAGGAATCTTTTTGTTTGCTTTATTAAAAATTTTTTTTTTGAGAGCAGTTTTAGGTTCACAGCAAATGTAGGGGGGAGGTATATATCTCTTGCCCACACACATGGCTAGCCTTTTCCATCGATATCCCCCACAAGAGAAAATAGCAACTCTTAAAAATAAGTCTGGGTTCACTATACAGTGGTCTAAGACTCTAATAAATGTTGGAAGTCAAACCTCTGATAAAAATTAGAAGACATTTTCTTTTTATAATGCATGCTCTCCTAGTTTACCACTCACACTATCCAACAAGTTCAAAAACAAAGAGCAAAAATTTCAACAAGTACACTTCCAGATATTTTCCTTCAAACTGAAAGTGAAATATATAGCAACATTTAAAGAAAAACTCTCCTCATGGAATAGCACTGGATGGTACCATGCCCTTCTTTCTTGGAGATATAGACCCTTAAAATAATTGAGTTTTACCAAAGATGTCCAGAAGTTTCTCTAAATATACTAGAGTGGGATCATTCCGACACAATAACATACGCCACAAACTACCACAGGCTGTAAAATGTGCCACTAGTATAAATTGTTTTAAAAACAGAGTTGGGCAAGTATTTGGAGAAAAGAAATATTGAAGGGCAGACCTGCTAAATCAAAAGGAAGCGATGGGCAATAAATGCCAAGCTACTGCGTTCTTGTAAGATTTACTGCAAATTCTTACTGTGCAGTAGTCTCATTTCTTTTCCTGTGAAGAAAATGAAGTTATTATAAGGTATCACGCCAAATTTCATGAAATGTCATGATACAGCACTAAAAAAATGGTCACTTTTTGCACGGAGTTTCTGAAAATGGTTTTGTAAATAGCTGTAGCATTAAAACCCCCAGTGAACTACAGCTATTTTTAGGAAAAACAAACACCAAAAAAAAAAAAAAAACCCACAAAAAAAACCTAACTTTGTTGATTAATTTCATTTCATTCAATTTCTTACTACACACATTTAATATTTTCTATTTTGAGATTAAGCTGTATTTGAAAGATTTCATATAATGTGTCACTATTTATGGAAACTAACCTGTTATTTTTTTAAAGATTTATTTATTTGAAAGAGAGATTGAGAAAGAACTTGAGCAGGGGGAGGGGCAGAAGGAGAGGCAGGAAGCAGACTTCCTGACTCTTGGCTCAATCTCAGACACTGAGATCATGACCTGAGCTGAAACCAACAGTTGGACGCTCAACCGACTGAGACATTCAGGAACCCCTAACTTGTTATTTTTTTAATAAGGAAGATGTTTCTTTTCCCAGATAGGACGTGTACTTAACTTTGTTTTTCCAGTAAAGGATGTGCATTTCAGTTTTAGTCACTTTCCCTGACCCATGCATTACTAAATAAATGTATTATTTACATTGGCTGACAATTGATTTTTACTTGACAAAATTAAACTTACTGGCCTATGCAGAGATGGGGCTGGTGACAAAGATGTAAATACTATAACAGTTTTACCTAAAAATATTCAGATTCAATAGGGCTACAACTGAATTCTCAAAGCCAGACACAATTTCCCATCAATACACTGTCATTCTTTCTGCAAACCTTTTGTACTTAATCATTCCAGAATCCTCTTCTCAAACTTAAAATTTAGAATTCACCTCAGATGTTCTCCCTTACACCTGCTGTGATGGACTCGGAGATGATCTGTGCCAGAATCCCTGCAAAGATGGTCTTGTCTCCCAGGTACGAGGAAGGCTATCAACACTGTCTTCAACCGTGGGCCCCTTCAGGGCTTGCCTTGGCTTCAGTGGACTGTTTCCACCAAACTCACGCTGTTGGCGGCATGGGCCACATCCAAGGACTAAAAGTATAGGCAGGAGAGAAACTCATTTTGGCCCAATGCAGGACATTCTGACTGGTTATTTCAACCTCAGGAACCCCCTTTTTGTCTGTTGAAACTGTTTGGACTAAATCACACCTGGGTTTTTCCCTCTGCCCATCCTTATTTCCAATTTCCCCTTTCTAAAAGTATTGATACCATTGTGATGTTTAATAAATATTCGGGACAGTAAACCGGCTCAAAGTCTGCTTCTCAAAGAATCCTATTCACAGTACATTAGCCCTCAAATATTTCAGCTACATCTCTAATTATATAAGAAATTCATCCAGTTTAATAACTTTTATTGATCCTGCCTCATTACAGTCTTTATCATTTCTACAGGAGATCAGAGAGACCTCCTAACTGAGATCACCTTTTCTAGTCCCGTACCATGCACGTACATACCCTGCACAACTAGAAAGAGCTTTAATGCAGAAGAGATCGTCTCTCGCTTTATTCACTCAGTGACCACCCAACAACTACAGAAAAAGTTTTAATCTTCTTAAAATTGCATGCCGAGTCTTCTCTTTTTAAGACATGGCCTACTTTTCCAGACTCGATAGCTTTTATTCAAACTTGCACACCCTGGAATTTAGGTTTGCCGTTTCTTCTTCAATACACAACTGCTTCCTCTTGCCTTCGTATGTTCGTACTGTTGTCTCCTACTGAAACAGTATTCTTTGTCTTGTTATTTTATCTTCCAGATTCAGCTAAAGGCATAGTTTCCTTATGATGCCTTTTTTACATAAACCCACTGTGACTTCCCATACTTCATGGGGTGTCTTTTCTTCCCTGCTCCCATGACTCTGTATATATATCAAAAGACATTGTCGTGTTGTTGTATAACTTTGCCTTATTAATCCATTAGGCTTATTAGAATTTGGTTTTCTGATAGGAGTGAATTCCTTTGCATCTCTATCAAAGGCCTTGGAATATAGGTATTCAATAATGGATATAGGCCCTGCATGACTGAACACATCAAATAAGTATCTTAAACTACCCTTCCTTTTTCAGTTGAAAATAATTATGGTTAGTAGAAAAACAATACAATACTGATGTACGTGCACTTTCACTTGTCTTGTAAATGTTACACTCATCTAATAAGCTTTACTTCTGAAGAGTCTGATTAAGTGGACAATTTTCTACAGCATTTTTGCTTTTCAAATATTAACTAAAAGAGGGTTGTTGAGAATAATATTTAGTCTGATATGATTGAAAATTACTGCTTATAGTGTTTTTATAAAAATTTGGTACTAACACTGGAGAAAAGAAATTTTGTAAACAACAAAAAAAAATTGTTTCCTTATTATGAACTAAGCCAGCAAAAACTATATAAAATGGCATATATTGTGGGCCCAAAATATGTAGTTTGGCTGAACTGAATATACTGTTGCATGTTTACATGTATATTACATGTATACAACATAAATCAATATGTCATTCTTATTTCAACAGTTTATATATGTAAATACATATAGATACTACTATAATACAGTTCTAAATGCAGAAAGGACAAATAAAGGACAAACTACAATTTCTCCAGTTGGTCCTATTTTTTCAAGCTCTTTCTTCTACCCATCTTATCTTTAAATTAACTTGTAGGGTCTAAATCAATATCTTTCCAGGGCTTCTGTTACCTTATCTTGATTTGGTGTTTCTGAACTAATGATGAAAATGTAGCATATGTTTAGATTTAGCTCTTCAATTTCAACCTGCTGAAGGACAAACATATTTCTTCAGACTACTGTTTACTTTTCATTTTAAAATAATCATCTTCTGTTTTAATAACACAGCAATATTGTTGTTGTTTTTATGGTTCTTTCTTATTATTATTTAGAAACTTTTTAGTAATTCTTTCCAGAATTAGTAATTCTTTCCAGATTCTCCTTGCAAAAGGAAATTTAAACATTCAAGAAAAAAATCATTCTCCAAAAAATTGTTGAGGGATC
Source organism: Meles meles (assembly GCF_922984935.1). Lineage (NCBI taxonomy): Eukaryota > Metazoa > Chordata > Mammalia > Carnivora > Mustelidae > Meles > Meles meles. Next base: position 59,993,636 of record NC_060068.1, on the reverse strand, counting down.
TATAAATGTTAATCAGAGTAATTGTTCTGTGGTTATTTGCATCAGACTCACTGAGAGTAGGTATAATTCCTTCTCTTCAAAGTCACATTCTTTATAAAACAATATGTAATTGTCTATAAAATGTGATTATATTCTTTATAAAAGACTATAATTCTTCCCTCAGGAAAATAATAATTTTTATAATGATATATAATTTAATATTATTGTAATAATATTATATGATCATTATAATGATTTTTTCATTAGAAGAATAGATATTTTGGATTTGAGAGGATTTCCTGTTCCATTTAACTACTTTTTAGACTCAATATTCTTCTCTTTTTTAGCTGTTTTTCATACATGAGTTAACCTAGATCCTATCTATCTGGGTCACAGTCTCCGTTCACAGTCATTTTCACCTAGGTTAATACTGAAGGCAGCAAGGAGAACTGAACATCAAAGTCCCAGCAGTCTGATTCTGTAGAACTGCAATGGGATGAACACAGTTTAGGTTTATACTAATACAGCTTAAAATCACTTTAGCTTTTGAGGAAATTGTGCTTTCATCTGCCCATCAGATTCATCTGCCCATCAGAACTTGTAGAAATGAAAGTTCATTTTCAAACACGGATATTTTCTGTCCGTATTCTTCACCCTTCTCTGGTTCCTGTGTTCCATCATTTCTTTGTCTCTTTCATGCTTCTCCCATAATATTTGTACTTTTTTTTTCTTTGTAAGTATTTGAAATTGTCTTTAAGACACATCATCTTTATGATAGGTGCTTTTTGGTTTTTGTTGTTGTGTTGTTTTTCTTTTGTTTTTACCAAAGAAAGTTGGTGAAAGATCTCACCCAGACTATCATGTTTATTCCCAATACACACACAAACCCATGCTTGATGCACTTAAATTGAGGGCTGTCTTTTTAATTGTTTTTGGCATTTACATCAATGCTAAGCACGTAATCAATGTTCAATTCAAAATTTTCTATAGTTGCTCACATTAAACATTTTAAATTAAAAAAACGAAAACATGAATTCACCAACTGCAAGCCAAATATTAAAAATTAAAAATTGCATGAAACATAAATATCCAAAATTTTCAGAACTGAAAGGGCAAAAAAATCCTAATACCTAACCTAATTAAACAAAATATATAAACTACTTTAAATATCAGTTTTTAGATGTTGTTATTAAGCTACACAATGAAAAAATTTGAATCATACATTACATTTAAAAAGAGAGACAAAAATGTGTTTTGAGGGGCGCCTGGGTGGCTCAGTGGGTTAAGCCTCTGCCTTCGGCTCAGGTCATGATCTCAGGGTCCTGGGATTGAGTCCCGCGTTGGGCTCTCTGCTCTGCGGGGAGCCTGCTTCCCTCTCTCTCTGCCTGCCTCTCTGCCTACTTGTGGTCTCTGTCTGTCAAATAAATAAAATCTTAAAAAAATGTGTTTTGAGGTAGATTAGAGCTACAAATACAGCAATTCAGATGAACAGTTTCAAATCTCATTAACTCATACCTTTGGGGTTCTTTTCAAAGCTATAGCTCCAAAAAAAGAAACAGTTTACAACCTTATGAGGTTCTTGGACACCTTTAGTGCTTTCAGAAAAAATACCTTGTATGAAAATAATGTTTTATTTGTCAAAATTTTAAGGAGTATATAAGATTAACTGACATAAATGCTCCAATATTTAAGAGCGATGGTAACCGGTTGAGAAACTGATGAACATTTCCCAATGTTTTGCTGTATGTCTATTCTAAACTTTACTTAACTAGGAGA